>NW_022045744.1:0-37500 GCF_003285905.1 Drosophila hydei
ACTGGGTAGACACCAGCGACAGACTCCCGAAAGAGTGAGTCTACCAAATTGTGAGGCTTTTGGTCCGCCCTTCGACTAGTCCATAGGATTTGTCTCCCAAATTGAGGACTTGGTCACCTTCCGACTTTCTCCGGAGAGAAGAGAGTCTACCAAATTGGAGGCTTTGGTTTGCCCTTCGACTAGTCCAATGGATTTTGTCTACCAAACTTAAGGACTTTGGTAAGACCTTCGATGTGTCCACAAGGGCACGTCTCCCAGATTAGGCTCTGGTAGGCCCTGCGACTCATCGCGGGGCTTTTGTCTGCCAAATTGAGGCTATGGGTCGGCCTTTCGACTAGTCCATTAGGATTCGTCTTCCAAATTTAGGGACTTTGGTATGACCCTCGACTTTCCTCGTTATAAGGAAAATCTACCAATTGAGGCTTTGGGTCTGCCCTTCGACTCGTCCGAATGGATTTTGTCTACCAATTAAGGACTTTGGTTTGGACCTGCGATTCACTCCGGGGAGATCGTCTACCAATTTGAGGCATTGGTAGGCCTTTCGTAGTAAATGCTACTACCAGTTTTGACTTACGTCAGTCCGGTACTGGTCGACCAGGTCCAGCTCCAGCGTCAAGCAGCATGCGTCGCCTGCTGAAGACTATGCGAGCATAATCTTCAAGCAGTTGCATGCTCTCGTTGGTCGTCAGGGTGTCAGCGAAAGTCCAATCACCGGATGTATTCTGCTGAATTCCAAGCCCTTCCGGGTCTCGCACATCCGCATAGAGGGGGCAGACACATAAAATGTGCTGCCAGTCTCTACGGGATCGCCACATGGACATTCGGCAGTCCTCGCTTAGACCACGCGCATGCAGGAAGGCATTCATCGAGCCATGGCCAGTTATGAGGAAACTGGCATGCATCGTGAACTTGAAGTCTGGGCGTCTGTAGACGAAGCTTACGTCCGGGATGAACTTATGCGTCACACGACCGTGCTCGCTGTCATCCCATCGGAGTTGCCACTCACGCAGTAAGCGTTCGTCCAACAAGGCTCTCCTCATGTTACGATCAAGGTCGAAACGTCTTGATCGTAGAGCCAGTCGCCTTCTACCATAGGGTAGTTACGCTTCATCTTCGACTGCATTGCTATAACGCATCGCCGCAAGGTCCAGCGGTGGAGCTCCAGCAAGAACTTCAGGGCATCCGTAGATACCGTTCGGCACGTTCAGCACCCTAATAGGATGAGCCGGTGGCAGGACTTGAGCGCCCTCCTGGCGCCGACTAGTCTCATCACCACCTTGTAGCAAACCGAGGCACCAAATCGCACAAGGCACCTGAGTCCGGCATAGATCCTTCGCCGTGCTTGCGGACTGAGTCCCCAGTCAACGCGTAGCACACGGGTCAGGGCTCCGACGACTCCGGCCAGCCGATCGCGTAAGGACCGACATGCGGGAGAAACTCAACCGCTCGCCGACCGTGATGCCAAGGTAACGGCATTGCGTCACATACCGCAAGTTTGCTCCTGCAAAGCTTACGGCGGGCGGTCTGCCAGATGACAGCCTTCCCTTAAGGAGCATCGTCACAGTCTTCGTTGCCGAGACTGAGACGCCTACCTCGATACCCCATCCTCCAACTAATTCCATTAGTTGGGCACCTTTGAGCTCCAGTTGGGATCTGGAATTTCCCTCTACGAGCAGCAAGAGGTCGTCAGCATATGCACTTAGTGTGCATTCCGCTTCAAGGCGATGCAGAAGAGTGTCCATCAGGATGTTCCAAATAAATGGACCACTGATGGACCCCTGCGGACAGCCACGTGTAACATCTACACTGACTTCGCCGAAGCTGCTGACGATGCTTGCCTTTCGGTCTGAGAAAAAGCTGCGCCAGATCCCAACTTCCCTGCATCCTAGATCCGATAGTCGGCGGTAGAGCTGCGTCCATTCGACATGGTCGAACGCACCCCTGAAGTCCACCGAAGATACCGAGCACATATCGAGCCGAGCTGGCTTCGACACTGCTCACGACGTGACTCCAGGCATCCTCAACGCAGCGCCCGGGCCGAAAGCCGAATTGCCATCGACTCTCGTCCGTGAGCACCTCCTTCACACGGTTCACCATGATCCCTTCGAGTACTTTGCCGAAGACAGGCAACAGGCAGATACCCCGATAGGACGCTGGATCGCTCCTGTCCTTATCTGGGCCCTTGAGGAGCGCAACCACACGTGGGCGCTTCCACTCGGTGGGGAAGTATCCCTCTGCCAGGCAGCGGGAAAACAACGCTGTCAAGTACTCAGGGATGGCGCGCCAAGCCGCTTTGACCATACCCCCAGTTATGCCATCTAAACCAGGTGAGCGTTTGCTCCGAACTCTGGCGATGCATGTCTCTACCTCGAACCTGTCAAGGGCTGGGGGTACTTCGCTAGGAATGGTAACGTCCACTGGCCTCTCCGCAGCGGGAAAGAAGCTGCGGAGCAGGACGTTCGCACAGTCGTGCCAGGTTACAACTTGCTCGTCATTCCAGCGAAGGCAACCGAGATCGGTGCACGTCTTGCGGCCTCGGCATATCCGGTAGGCACGCCCCCATGGGTCTTCCTGGTGCTCGCCGACAAATCGTCTCCAGTCTTCCTCTTTCACCTTAAGCATCATCCTCACGTATTCCTTTCGGGTGATCCTGAAATACGTGGCGAGGTCATCAGCACTGTCACTGTGGTTTCGACGCGCATGCTGAAGCCTTCGTCGGGCTCTCCTGAGCTCGCGACGTGCATCAGTGAGGGCGGCATTCCACCAACCCACACGACGTCTGGCTTGTAGCTGTTGGCGTCCCAACACAGTGTCGCTCACCTGATGAACCAGGGAGCGGAGTGCTGAGACCTGCTCATCAGATGCCATCTGGTGAAACTCCTCCAGAGGAAGTTCCAACGATGCAGTCATCAGCTCATCACTGAAACGTCGCCAGTCAGCCCGTTGGAGTTTCCACGAGGGCACCGGAGCATAGCTCTCAACAGTGCTTAATGGATCCGGCGTTACAACAACAGTAATGATGTTGTGATCGCTCAGATCCCACTCGCTTACATTCCAATCGTACGTGGCCCACGTAGACGCTGAATCGCTGGCGATCGTTACGTCGATATCGCTTCTTGCCCTGCGATTATCGAACGTGTACACACTGCTGCGGACATTTAGCACTCCGGCTCGGCTTGCCCTGTATCCAATTTGCTAGCAGCTCACCCCGCTGCCTGTTCAAGTAGCCCCGAGAGCGCTCGGGGAGCTTACTGAACCACAGGGGGGGATACTGCGTTCGCATCTAGGCCATAGATGACAGGCGTTGCGGCTGGCTAGCAGCAGCACCGCATCCATGTACAGCAGGGTACGGTTCAATTTCAGTATTGAACTGGCAATATACGGAGGTGAGGAAAATTGAGCCAAAGTTCCCAGACACACTCACGCATACGCCGTACTCAGTGATGAGCGACGAGACAGGCATGCACATGACCTCCTGGTCGTCAACGACTATGGCAGCTTTATTGCGGCGGTCGGAGAAAACTCGCATGCCTGCCGGTAATCCGGTGATCCTTCTCCCACGATCGACGTAAGGCTCCTGGATCAGTGCGAACTTGGATCCTGTGTTCCTCATCCTGACACCGAGCTCTATCACGGCAGCTCGACTGCGACCGCAGTTTGCCTGGGTGATGCTAAACATTAGTGTCTAGCAGCCACCTTGGCGAGCACAGCTCCGTAAATCGGGCAAGCCGCTGAGAGCATTAAATGCGCACAGGGTAGCCCCTTGAAGCTGCAATTCCTGCAGTGCACAGGATTGCAGCATTTCCCAGCTCGGTGTCCGGACTGTCCGCACTGACGGCAGATCTGCTCCTTCATCCGGCATTGGGCGATCTTGTGGTCAAAGCTGACACACCTGTGGCACGCATACGTGCGCACCATCGATCGCCAGCGGAAGGCGAACCAATCCACGTAGATCCTGTCGTGTTCCTCCAGGATATCCAGGGCCTTCTGCTCCAGCTCCAGCTGGATTGTTATGGGGCCATCGCCTTGCTTCCACGCCTTAGAGACGATCGCAACAGACTTTTCAAAAGCAGCACACGACATGTGCCCTTGAAAGTGGTTTTTAAACAAACCGTCCATGAACTGCTTGACAGTGATGCAACTGTCCACGTCCAAGACGGTTATTCTTGGCCTGAGCGCTGCGGTTCTCTTAATATCTAACCCAAGTTCTCTAAACTTAGGGTTAGCCACTACTCTCCGGATCTCTCCTGACGACGGTGTGCGGATTATCGCACCACCTCGCTTCAGCTCACGCACCTCGTGTACGCGGACACCAAGAGCGGGGGCAACATCCTTGCGAACGCGCTCAGTGACTTGCTGAGGCGTCTCCTCTGGATTGCTGCTAGTCACAATCGCTGACCACGTCTCCGCTGCCTTGCGGGTCCGTGGTGCAGCGATTGGAGCGTCAGAGCGGGCGACTGCGGCGTTGGCAGCGGGGACAGCGAAGGGCGCAACGGCCTGTGGGCGGGCACGGCTCTGCGCCTCTAACTCCACAACCCTGCCGTACAGACTCAGGACAAGCTCCTGGTAGCGTGCTCCTGCATCCAGCACGCTTAGTGCCACATTGCTGGGCACTCCATCGCGAACTACAGCTCTCCTGAGCTCTTGTTCGATGGCCAACATCCGTTGGACCATCTCGTTTGAACAGGTCAAACTTGATGTGGCGGCAGCAGCAGCAGCAGAGGAAGCGGCAGCGGGCAGCAGGAGTAGCGGCAGCGGGGGCTGTAACAGCAGGGGTGACAGCAGCGGGGGGCAGCAACAACGGGGGGCAGCAACAACGGGGGCAGCAATAACGGCAGCAGAAGCAGCACTGGCGGCGGCAGCGACGGCGGCAGTAGTGGTGGCTCCAGCCAGCACAGCTGCCAGCGACGCATCGCTATCATCGCCCGAGCTCAAGGCTGGCGCACGTAGCTTCCGCGGGGGCGAATCCAGCGGTGGCGGCATGACGTCGTCCGACATCAAGCGCGTTGACACGCGCGCCACCGCAGCGGGGCGCCCGCGCTTCTTACGGCCCGACACTGATCGCGCCGAGCTGGCAGCACTGCTGCTAGCGTCGCTCTCCATGCCTAGGCACTAGGCAACAGAAGGCAAAAAACGCAGCCTTAGGGTATGCAACCCTTTTTATATTTTTGCAGCACAAAAGTATGCCGCACTTTTTGTTTGTTTTTGATTGGCCGACCAATCACGACAAAGTAACTGTAACTACAGTTGTTCGCGCACAGCTTATCGCCGAGAAGGCAATTTAGGCACTCTTTAGATTTTGAACCGGTAAAATCTACGTAAGCAAGCGTAAACACGTCCATTCGCGGCGACTGTCGAACACAAACTGAGTAGATAGGGACAGTCCTGATATTTATTTATCGTGGCGTGTACCCCGAGGGGGTTTACGACCACGGTACGCGTTTGAGCCATATATGTGACACAAAGTACAGCGGGTGAATACGATGCGTCCACCAACGCCCCTAAAAGAAACTCTTTTAGGTACCAAGTTTGAATTCATGCTGTCGGGCATGGCTTCCCTCTTGGGTAGAGGCGAGGCCTATCTTAACCTCTGCTGACTGCGGGAACAGCTTCCGGCTGTGGTCCAACTTTACGTTGAACCACAACATTTTATCAACCACAGCCACCACGATACTCCCACTAAAGGGGGCCAACCTCAATTGGGCTGGCCTTGGCCACCAGCCCATCCCGTGGTTCAAATTAACAGCTTTGATCGGCTGTTCGCAGTCAGAGACTGCTTCCCATTTTGGTTTCCGACAACCAGGAACTGGGTAGACACCAGCGACAGACTCCCGAAAGAGTGAGTCTACCAAATTGAGAGGCTTTGGTACGCCCTTCGACTAGTCCATAAGGATTTGTCTCCCAAATTGAGGGCTTTGGTCAGCCTTCCGACTTTCTCCGGAGAGAAGAGAGTCTACCAAATTGAGGCTTTGGTTTGCCCTTCGACTAGTCCGTGAGGATTCGTCTACCAAACTTAAGGACTTTGGTAAGACCTTCGATGTGTCCACAAGGGCACGTCTCCCAGATTAGGGCTCTGGTAGGCCCTGCGACTCATCGCGAGGATTTTGTCTGCCAAATTGAGGCTATGGTCGGCCTTTCGACTAGTCCATTAGGATTCGTCTTCCAAATTTAGGGACTTTGGTATGACCCTCGACTTTCCTCGTTATAAGGAAAATCTACCAAATTGAGGCTTTGGTCTGCCCTTCGACTCGTCCGAATGGATTTTGTCTACCAAATTAAGGACTTTGGTTGGACCTGCGATTCACTCCGGGGAGATCGTCTACCATTTTGAGGCATTGGTAGGCCTTTCGTAGTAAATGCTACTACCAGTTTTGACTTACGTCAGTCCGGTACTGGTCGACCAGGTCCAGCTCCAGCGTCAAGCAGCATGCGTCGCCTGCTGAAGACTATGCGAGCATAATCTTCAAGCAGTTGCATGCTCTCGTTGGTCGTCAGGGTGTCAGCGAAAGTCCAATCACCGGATATATTCTGCTGAATTCCAAGCCCTTCCGGGTCTCGCACATCCGCATAGAGGGGGCAGACACATAAAATGTGCTGCCAGTCCTCTACGGGATCGCCACATGAACATTCAGCAGTCTCGCTTAGACCACGCGCATGCAGGAAGGCATTCATCGAGCCATGGCCAGTTATGAGGAAACTGGCATGCATCGTGAACTTGAAGTCTGGGCGGCTGTAGACGAAGCTTACGTCCGGGATGAACTTATGCGTCACACGACCGTGCTCGCTGTCATCCCAACGGAGTTGCCACTCACGCAGTAAGCGTTCGTCCAACAAGGCTCTCCTCATGTTACGATCAAGGGTCGAAACGTCTTGATCGTAGAGCCAGTCGCCTTCTACCATAGGGTAGTTTACGCTTCATCTTCGACTGCATTGCTATACGCATCGCCGCAAGGTCCAGCGGTGGAGCTCCAGCAAGAACTTCAAGGGCATCCGTAGATACCGTTCGGCACGTTGGCAAGCACCCTAATAGGATGAGCCGGTGGCAGGACTTGAGCGCCCTCCTGGCGCCGACTAGTCTCATCACCACCTTGTACCAAACCGAGGCACCAAATAGCGCACAAAGCACCATGAGTCCGGCATAGATCCTTCGCCGTGCTTGCGGACTGAGTCCCCAGTCAACGCGTAGCACACGGGTCAGGGCTCCGACGACTCCGGCCAGCCGATCGCGTAAGGACGCGACATGCGGGAGAAAACTCAACCGCTCGCCGACCGTGATGCCAAGGTAACGGCATTGCGCAAGTTTGCAAGTTTGCTCCTGCAAAGCTTACGGCGGGCGGTCTGCCAGATGACAGCCTTCCCTTAAGGAGCATCGTCACAGTCTTCGTTGTCGAGACTGAGACGCCTACCTCGATACCCCATCCTCCAACTAATTCCATTAGTTGGGCACCTTTGAGCTCCAGTTGGGATCTGGAATTTCCCTCTACGAGCAGCAAGAGGTCGTCAGCATATGCACTTAGTGTACATTCCGCTTCAAGGCGATGCAGAAGAGTGTCCATCAGGATGTTCCAAATAAATGGACCACTGGTGGACCCCTGCGGACAGCCACGTGTAACATCTACACTGACTTCGCCGAAGCTGCTGACGATACTTGCCTTTCGGTCTGAGAAAAAGCTGCGCCAGATCCCAACTTCCCTGCATCCTAGATCCGATAGTCGGCGTAGAGCTGCGTCCCATTCGACATGGTCGAACGCACCCCTGAAGTCCACGAAGATACCGAGCACATATCGAGCCGAGCTGGCTTCGACACTGCTCACGACGTGACTCCAGGCATCCTCAACGCAGCGCCCGGGCCGAAAGCCGAATTGCCATCGACTCTCGTCCGTGAGCACCTCCTTCACACGGTTCACCATGATCCCTTCGAGTACTTTGCCGAAGACAGGCAACAGGCAGATACCCCGATAGGATGCTGGATCGCTCCTGTCCTTATCTGGGCCCTTGAGGAGCGCAACCACACGTGGGCGCTTCCACTCAGTGGGGAAGTATCCCTCTGCCAGGCAGCGGGAAAACAACGCTGTCAAGTACTCAGGGATGGCGCGCCAAGCCGCTTTGACCATACCCCCAGTTATGCCATCTAAACCAGGTGAGCGTTTGCTCCGAACTCTGGCGATGCATGTCTCTACCTCGAACCTGTCAAGGGCTGGGGGCACTTCGCTAGGAATGGTAACGTCCACTGGCCTCTCCGCAGCGGGAAAGAAGCTGCGGAGCAGGACGTTCGCACAGTCGTGCCAGGTTACAACTTGCTCGTCATTCCAGCGAAGGCAACCGAGATCGGTGCACGTCTTGCGGCCTCGGCATATCCGGTAGGCACGCCCCCATGGGTCTTCCTGGTGCTCGCCGACAAATCGTCTCCAGTCTTCCTCTTTCACCTTAAGCATCATCCTCACGTATTCCTTTCGGGTGATCCTGAAATACGTGGCGAGGTCATCAGCACTGTCACTGTGGTTTCGACGCGCATGCTGAAGCCTTCGTCGGGCTCTCCTGAGCTCGCGACGTGCATCAGTGGGGGCGGCATTCCACCAACCCACACGACGTCTGGCTTGTAGCTGTTGGCGTCCCAACACAGTGTCGCTCACCTGATGAACCAGGGAGCGGAGTGCTGAGACCTGCTCATCAGATGCCATCTGGTGAAACTCCTCCAGAGGAAGTTCCAACGATGCAGTCATCAGCTCATCACTGAAACGTCGCCAGTCAGCCCGTTGGAGTTTCCACGAGGGCACCGGAGCATAGCTCTCAACAGTGCTTAATGGATCCGGCGTTACAACAACAGTAATGATGTTGTGATCGCTCAGATCCCACTCGCTTACATTCCAATCGTACGTGGCCCACGTAGACGCTGAATCGCTGGCGATCGTTACGTCGATATCGCTTCTTGCCCTGCGATTATCGAACGTGTACACACTGCTGCGGACATTTAGCACTCCGGCTCGGCTGCCCTGTATCCAATTTGCTAGCAGCTCACCCCGCTGCCTGTTCAAGTAGCCCCGAGAGCGCTCGGGGAGCTTACTGAACCACAGGGGGGATACTGCGTTCGCATCTAGGCCATAGATGACAGGCATGCGGCTGGCTAGCAGCAGCACCGCATCCATGTACAGCAGGTACGGTTCAATTTCAGTATTGAACTGGCAATATACGGAGGTGAGGAAAATTGAGCCAAAGTTCCCAGACACACTCACGCATACGCCGTACTCAGTGATGAGCGACGAGACAGGCATGCAGACGACCTCCTGGTCGTCAACGACTATGGCAGCTTTATTGCGGCGGTCGGAGAAAACTCGCATGCCTGCCGGTAATCCGGTGATCCTTCCCCCACGATCGACGTAAGGCTCCTGGATCAGTGCGAACTTGGATCCTGTGTTCCTCATCCTGACACCGAGCTCTATCACGGCAGCTCGACTGCGACCGCAGTTTGCCTGGGTGATGCTAAACATTAGTGTCTAGCAGCCACCTTGGCGAGCACAGCTCCGTATATCGGGCAAGCCGCTGAGAGCATTAAATGCGCACAGGGTAGCCCCTTGAAGCTGCAATTCCTGCAGTGCACAGGATTGCAGCATTTCCCAGCTCGGTGTCCGGACTGTCCGCACTGACGGCAGATCTGCTCTTTCATCCGGCATTGGGCGATCTTGTGGTCAAAGCTGACACACCTGTGGCACGCATACGTGCGCACCATCGATCGCCAGCGGAAGGCGAACCAATCCACGTAGATCCTGTCGTGTTCCTCCAGGATATCCAGGGCCTTCTGCTCCAGCTCCAGCTGGATTGTTATGGGGCCATCGCCTTGCTTCCACGCCTTAGAGACGATCGCAACAGACTTTTCAAAAGCAGCACACGACATGTGCCCTTGAAAGTGGTTTTTAAACAAACCGTCCATGAACTGCTTGACAGTGATGCAACTGTCAACGTCCAAGACGGTTATTCTTGGCCTGAGCGCTGCGGTTCTCTTAATATCTAACCCAAGTTCTCTAAACTTAGGGTTAGCCACTACTCTCCGGATCTCTCCTGACGACGGTGTGCGGATTATCGCACCACCTCGCTTCAGCTCACGCACCTCGTGTACGCGGACACCAAGAGCGGGGGGCAACATCCTTGCGAACGCGCTCAGCGACTTGCTGAGGCGTCTCCTCTGGATTGCTGCTAGTCACAATCGCTGACCACGTCTCCGCTGCCTTGCGGGTCCGTGGTGCAGCGATTGGAGCGTCAGAGCGGGCGACTGCGGCGTTGGCAGCGGGGACAGCGAAGGGCGCAACGGCCTGTGAGCGGGCACGGCTCTGCGCCTCTAACTCCACAACCCTGCCGTACAGACTCAGGACAAGCTCCTGGTAGCGTGCTCCTGCATCCAGCACGCTTAGTGCCACATTGCTGGGCACTCCATCGCGAACTACAGCTCTCCTGAGCTCTTGTTCGATGGCCAACATCCGTTGGACCATCTCGTTTGAACAGGTCAAACTTGATGTGGCGGCAGCAGCAGCAGCAGAGGAAGCGGCAGCGGCAGCAGGAGTAGCGGCAGCGGGGGCTGTAACAGCAGGGGTGACAGCAGCGGGGGCAGCAACAACGGGGGCAGCAACAACGGGAGTAGCAATAACGGCAGCAGAAGCAGCACTGGCGGCGGCAGCGACGGCGGCAGTAGTGGTGGCTCCAGCCAGCACAGCTGCCAGCGACGCATCGCTATCATCGCCCGAGCTCAAGGCTGGCGCACGTAGCTTCCGCGGGGGCGAATCCAGCGGTGGCGGCATGACGTCGTCCGACATCAAGCGCGTTGACACGCGCGCCACCGCAGCGGGGCGCCCGCGCTTCTTACGGCCCGACACTGATCGCGCCGAGCTGGCAGCACTGCTGCTAGCGTCGCTCTCCATGCCTATTTGCTAGGCAACACAAATTGAACAGGCACCCTTGGAGTATGCAACACAAAGTTTGTTATAGTTCGCACAAAAGTATACAATACTTTTATCAAGCTTTTTGATTGGCCGACCAATCACAGCGCAGCAACTGTAACCTGTAAAAATTACAGTTACTGGCACACAGCTTATCGCGAAGTGGTCGATTTAAGCACTCTTAAGATTTTATTGCGGCAATAAAATCTGATGAACACGCGCAAACACGTCTACTCACGGCGACTGTCGAACACAAACTGAGTAGATAGGGACAGAGTCCTGATATTTATTTATCGTGGCGTGTACCCCGAGGGGGTTTACAACCACGGTACGCGTTTGAGCCACATATGTGACCCAAAGTACAGCGGGTGAATACGATGCGTCCACCAACGCCCCTAAAAGAAACTCTTTTAGGTACCAAGTTTGAATTCATGCTGTCGGGCATGGCTTCCCTCTTGGGTAGAGGCGAGGCCTATCTTAACCTCTGCTGACTGCGGGGACAGCTTCCGGCTGTGGTCCAACTTTACGTTGAACCACAACATTTTATCAACCACAGCCACCACGATACTCCCACTAAAGGGGGCCAACCTCAATTGGGCTGGCCTTGGCCACCAGCCCATCCCGTGGTTCAAATTAACAGCTTTGATCGGCTGTTCGCAGTCAGAGACTGCTTCCCATTTTGGTTTCCGACAACCAGGAACTGGGTAGACACCAGCGACAGACTCCCGAAAGAGTGAGTCTACCAAATTGAGAGGCTTTGGTCCGCCCTTCGACTAGTCCATAAGGATTTGTCTCCCAAATTGAGGACTTTGGTCAGCCTTCCGACTTTCTCCGGAGAGAAGAGAGTCTACCAAATTGAGGCTTTGGTTTGCCCTTCGACTAGTCCGAATGGATTTTGTCTACCAAACTTAAGGACTTTGGTAAGACCTTCGATGTGTCCACAAGGGCACGTCTCCCAGATTAGGGCTCTGGTAGGCCCTGCGACTCATCGCGGGGATTTTGTCTGCCAAATTGAGGCTATGGTCGGCCTTTCGACTAGTCCATTAGGATTCGTCTTCCAAATTTAGGGACTTTGGTATGGCCCTCGACTTTCCTCGTTATAAGGAAAATCTACCAAATTGAGGCTTTGGTCTGCCCTTCGACTCGTCCGAATGGATTTTGTCTACCAAATTAAGGACTTTGGTTGGACCTGCGATTCACTCCGGGGAGATCGTCTACCAATTTGAGGCATTGGTAGGCCTTTCGTAGTAAATGCTACTACCAGTTTTGACTTACGTCAGTCCGGTACTGGTCGACCAGGTCCAGCTCCAGCGTCAAGCAGCATGCGTCGCCTGCTGAAGACTATGCGAGCATAATCTTCAAGCAGTTGCATGCTCTCGTTGGTCGTCAGGGTGTCAGCGAAAGTCCAATCACCAGATGTATTTTGCTGAATTCCAAGCCCTTCCGGGTCTCGCACATCCGCATAGAGGGGGCAGACACATAAGATGTGCTGCCAGTCCTCTACGGGATCGCCACATGGACATTCAGCAGTCTCGCTTAGACCACGCGCATGCAGGAAGGCATTCATCGAGCCATGGCCAGTTATGAGGAAACTGGCATGCATCGTGAACTTGAAGTCTGGGCGGTTGTAGACGAAGCTTACGTCCGGGATGAACTTATGCGTCACACGGCCGTGCTCGCTGTCATCCCATCGGAGTTGCCACTCACGCAGTAAGCGTTCGTCCAACAAGGCTCTCCTCATGTTACGATCAAGGGTCGAAACGTCTTGATCGTAGAGCCAGTCGCCTTCTACCATAGGGTAGTTACGCTTCATCTTCGACTGCATTGCTATACGCATCGCCGCAAGGTCCAGCGGTGGAGCTCCAGCAAGAACTTCAAGGGCATCCGTAGATACCGTTCGGCACGTTGGCAAGCACCCTAATAGGATGAGCCGGTGGCAGGACTTGAGCGCCCTCCTGGCGCCGACTAGTCTCATCACCACCTTGTACCAAACCGTGGCACCAAATAGCGCACAAGGCACCATGAGTCCGGCATAGATCCTTCGCCGTGCTTGCGGACTGAGTCCCCAGTCAACGCGTAGCACACGGGTCAGGGCTCCGACGACTCCGGCCAGCCGATCGCGTAAGGACGCGACATGCGGGAGAAAACTCAACCGCTCGCCGACCGTGATGCCAAGGTAACGGCATTGCGTCACATACCGCAAGTTTGCTCCTGCAAAGCTTACGGCGGGCGGTCTGCCAGATGACAGCCTTCCCTTAAGGAGCATCGTCACAGTCTTCGTTGCCGAGACTGAGACGCCTACCTCGATACCCCATCCTCCAACTAATTCCATTAGTTGGGCACCTTTGAGCTCCAGTTGGGATCTGGAATTTCCCTCTACGAGCAGCAAGAGGTCGTCAGCATATGCACTTAGTGTACATTCCGCTTCAAGGCGATGCAGAAGAGTGTCCATCAGAATGTTCCAAATAAATGGACCACTGATGGACCCCTGCGGACAGCCACGTGTAACATCAACACTGACTTCGCCGAAGCTGCTGACGATGCTTGCCTTTCGGTCTGAGAAAAAGCTGCGCCAGATCCCAACTTCCCTGCATCCTAGATCCGATAGTCGGCGTAGAGCTGCGTCCCATTCGACATGGTCGAACGCACCCCTGAAGTCCACGAAGATACCGAGCACATATCGAGCCGAGCTGGCTTCGACACTGCTCACGACGTGACTCCAGGCATCCTCAACGCAGCGCCCGGGCCGAAAGCCGAATTGCCATCGACTCTCGTCCGTGAGCACCTCCTTCACACGGTTCACCATGATCCCTTCGAGTACTTTGCCGAAGACAGGCAACAGGCAGATACCCCGATAGGATGCTGGATCGCTCCTGTCCTTATCTGGGCCCTTGAGGAGCGCAACCACACGTGGGCGCTTCCACTCGGTGGGGAAGTATCCCTCTGCCAGGCAGCGGGAAAACAACGCTGTCAGGTACTCAGGGATGGCGCGCCAAGCCGCTTTGACCATACCCCCAGTTATGCCATCTAAACCAGGTGAGCGTTTGCTCCGAACTCTGGCGATGCATGTCTCTACCTCGAACCTGTCAAGGGCTGGGGGTACTTCGCTAGGAATGGTAACGTCCACTGGCCTCTCCGCAGCGGGAAAGAAGCTGCGGAGCAGGACGTTCGCACAGTCGTGCCAGGTTACAACTTGCTCGTCATTCCAGCGAAGGCAACCGAGATCGGTGCACGTCTTGCGGCCTCGGCATATCCGGTAGGCACGCCCCCATGGGTCTTCCTGGTGCTCGCCGACAAATCGTCTCCAGTCTTCCTCTTTCACCTTAAGCATCATCCTCACGTATTCCTTTCGGGTGATCCTGAAATACGTGGCGAGGTCATCAGCACTGTCACTGTGGTTTCGACGCGCATGCTGAAGCCTTCGTCGGGCTCTCCTGAGCTCGCGACGTGCATCAGTGAGGGCGGCATTCCACCAACCCACACGACGTCTGGCTTGTAGCTGTTGGCGTCCCAGCACAGTGTCGCTCACCTGATGAACCAGGGAGCGGAGTGCGGAGACCTGCTCATCAGATGCCATCTGGTGAAACTCCTCCAGAGGAAGTTCCAACGATGCAGTCATCAGCTCATCACTGAAACGTCGCCAGTCAGCCCGTTGGAGTTTCCACGAGGGCACCGGAGCATAGCTCTCAACAGTGCTTAATGGATCCGGCGTTACAACAACAGTAATGATGTTGTGATCGCTCAGATCCCACTCGCTTACATTCCAATCATACGTGGCCCACGTAGACGCTGAATCGCTGGCGATCGTTACGTCGATATCGCTTCTTGCCCTGCGATTATCGAACGTGTACACGCTGCTGCGGACATTTAGCACTCCGGCTCGGCTGCCCTGTACCCAATTTGCTAGCAGCTCACCCCGCTGCCTGTTCAAGTAGCCCCGAGAGCGCTCGGGGAGCTTACTGAACCACAGGGGGGATACTGCGTTCGCATCTAGGCCATAGATGACAGGCGTGCGGCTGGCTAGCAGCAGCACCGCATCCATGTACAGCAGGTACGGTTCAATTTCAGTATTGAACTGGCAGTATACGGAGGTGAGGAAAATTGAGCCAAAGTTCCCAGACACACTCACGCATACGCCGTACTCAGTGATGAGCGACGAGACAGGCATGCAGACGACCTCCTGGTCGTCAACGACTATGGCAGCTTTATTGCGGCGGTCGGAGAAAACTCGCATGCCTGCCGGTAATCCGGTGATCCTTCCCCCACGATCAACGTAAGGCTCCTGGATCAGTGCGAACTTGGATCCTGTGTTCCTCATCCTGACACCGAGCTCTATCACGGCAGCTCGACTGCGACCGCAGTTTGCCTGGGTGATGCTAAACATTAGTGTCTAGCAGCCACCTTGGCGAGCACAGCTCCGTAAATCGGGCAAGCCGCTGAGAGCATTAAATGCGCACAGGGTAGCCCCTTGAAGCTGCAATTCCTGCAGTGCACAGGATTGCAGCATTTCCCGGCTCGGTGTCCGGACTGTCCGCACTGACGGCAGATCTGCTCTTTCATCCGGCATTGGGCGATCTTGTGGTCAAAGCTGACACACCTGTGGCACGCATACGTGCGCACCATCGATCGCCAGCGGAAGGCGAACCAATCTACGTAGATCCTGTCGTGTTCCTCCAGGATATCCAGGGCCTTCTGCTCCAGCTCCAGCTGGATAGTTATGGGGCCATCGCCTTGCTTCCACGCCTTGGAGGCGATCGCAACAGACTTTTCAAAAGCAGCACACGACATGTGCCCTTGAAAGTGGTTTTTATATAAACCGTCCATGAACTGCTTGACAGTGATGCAACTGTCAACGTCCAAGACGGTTATTCTTGGCCTGAGCGCTGCGGTTCTCTTAATATCTAACCCAAGTTCTTTGAACTTTGGGTTAGCCACTACTCTCCGGATCTCTCCTGACGACGGTGTGCGGATTATCGCACCACCTCGCTTCAGCTCACGCACCTCGTGTACGCGGACACCAAGAGCGGGGGCAACATCCTTGCGAACGCGTTCAGCGACTTGCTGAGGCGTCTCCTCAGGATTGCTGCTAGTCACAATCGCTGACCACGTCTCCGCTGCCTTGCGGGTCCGTGGTGCAGCGATTGGAGCGTCAGCGCGGGCGATTGCGGCGTTGGCAGCGGGGACAGCGAAGGGCGCAACGGCCTGTGGGCGGGCACGGCTCTGCGCCTCTAACTCCACAACCCTGCCGTACAGACTCAGGACAAGCTCCTGGTAGCGTGCTCCTGCATCCAGCACGCTTAGTGCCACATTGCTGGGCACTCCATCGCGAACTACAGCTCTCCTGAGCTCTTGTTCGATGGCCAACATCCGTTGGACCATCTCGTTTGAACAGGTCAAACTTGATGTGGCGGCAGCAGCAGCAGCAGAGGAAGCGGCAGCGGCAGCAGGAGTAGCGGCAGCGGGGGCTGTAACAGCAGGCGTGACAGCAGCGGGGGCAGCAACAACGGGGGCAGCAACAACGGGGGCAGCAATAACGGCAGCAGAAGCAGCACTGGCGGCGGCAGCGACGGCGGCAGTAGTGGTGGCTCCAGCCAGCACAGCTGCCAGCGACGCATCGCTATCGTCGCCCGAGCTCAAGGCTGGCGCACGTAGCTTCCGCGGGGGCGAATCCAGCGGTGGCGGCATGACGTCATCCGACATCAAGCGCGTTGACACGCGCGCCACCGCAGCGGGGCGCCCGCGCTTCTTACGGCCCGACACTGATCGCGCCGAGCTGGCAGCACTGCTGCTAGCATCGCTCTCCATGCCTAGGCACTAGGCAACAGATGGCAGAAGAAACGCAGCCTTAGGGTATGCAACCCTTTTTTATATCTTTGCAGCGCAAAAGTATGCCGCACTTTTTAGTTTGTTTCTGATTGGCCGACCAATCACGACACAGTAACTGTAAACTGTAAGCTCGCGCACAGCTTATCGCCGAGAAGACAATTTAAGCACTCTTTAGATTTCTAAACGGTAAATTCTACGCAGGCAAGCGTAAGCACGTCCACTCGCGGCGACTGTCGAACACAAACTGAGTAGATAGGGACAGAGTCCTGATATTTATTTATCGTGGCGTGTACCCCGAGGGGGTTTACAACCACGGTACGCGTTTGAGCCACATATGTGACACAAAGTACAGCGGGTGAATACGATGCGTCCACCAACGCCCCTAAAAGAAACTCTTTTAGGTACCAAGTTTGAATTCATGCTGTCGGGCATGGCTTCCCTCTTGGGTAGAGGCGAGGCCTATCTTAACCTCTGCTGACTGCGGGGACAGCTTCCGGCTGTGGTCCAACTTTACGTTGAACCACAACATTTTATCAACCACAGCCACCACGATACTCCCACTAAAGGGGGCCAACCTCAATTGGGCTGGCCTTGGCCACCAGCCCATCCCGTGGTTCAAATTAACAGCTTTGATCGGCTGTTCGCAGTCAGAGACTGCTTCCCATTTTGGTTTCCGACAACCAGGAACTGGGTAGACACCAGCGACAGACTCCCGAGAGAGTGAGTCTACCAAATTGAGAGGCTTTGGTCCGCCCTTCGACTAGTCCATAAGGATTTGTCTCCCAAATTGAGGACTTTGGTCAGCCTTCCGACTTTCTCCGGAGAGAAGAGAG
This sequence comes from Drosophila hydei, assembly GCF_003285905.1. Lineage (NCBI taxonomy): Eukaryota > Metazoa > Arthropoda > Insecta > Diptera > Drosophilidae > Drosophila > Drosophila hydei. The sequence goes on from NW_022045744.1 coordinate 17,588, forward strand.
TCTACCAAATTGAGGCTTTGGTTTGCCCTTCGACTAGTCCGAATGGATTTTGTCTACCAAACTTAAGGACTTTGGTAAGACCTTCGATGTGTCCACAAGGGCACGTCTCCCAGATTAGGGCTCTGGTAGGCCCTGCGACTCATCGCGGGGATTTTGTCTGCCAAATTGAGGCTATGGTCGGCCTTTCGACTAGTCCATTAGGATTCGTCTTCCAAATTTAGGGACTTTGGTATGACCCTCGACTTTCCTCGTTATAAGGAAAATCTACCAAATTGAGGCTTTGGTCTGCCCTTCGACTCGTCCGAATGGATTTTGTCTACCAAATTAAGGACTTTGGTTGGACCTGCGATTCACTCCGGGGAGATCGTCTACCAATTTGAGGCATTGGTAGGCCTTTCGTAGTAAATGCTACTACCAGTTTTGACTTACGTCAGTCCGGTACTGGTCGACCAGGTCCAGCTCCAGCGTCAAGCAGCATGCGTCGCCTGCTGAAGACTATGCGAGCATAATCTTCAAGCAGTTGCATGCTCTCGTTGGTCGTCAGGGTGTCAGCGAAAGTCCAATCACCAGATGTATTTTGCTGAATTCCAAGCCCTTCCGGGTCTCGCACATCCGCATAGAGGGGGCAGACACATAAGATGTGCTGCCAGTCCTCTACGGGATCGCCACATGGACATTCAGCAGTCTCGCTTAGACCACGCGCATGCAGGAAGGCATTCATCGAGCCATGGCCAGTTATGAGGAAACTGGCATGCATCGTGAACTTGAAGTCTGGGCGGTTGTAGACGAAGCTTACGTCCGGGATGAACTTATGCGTCACACGGCCGTGCTCGCTGTCATCCCATCGGAGTTGCCACTCACGCAGTAAGCGTTCGTCCAACAAGGCTCTCCTCATGTTACGATCAAGGGTCGAAACGTCTTGATCGTAGAGCCAGTCGCCTTCTACCATAGGGTAGTTACGCTTCATCTTCGACTGCATTGCTATACGCATCGCCGCAAGGTCCAGCGGTGGAGCTCCAGCAAGAACTTCAAGGGCATCCGTAGATACCGTTCGGCACGTTGGCAAGCACCCTAATAGGATGAGCCGGTGGCAGGACTTGAGCGCCCTCCTGGCGCCGACTAGTCTCATCACCACCTTGTACCAAACCGTGGCACCAAATAGCGCACAAGGCACCATGAGTCCGGCATAGATCCTTCGCCGTGCTTGCGGACTGAGTCCCCAGTCAACGCGTAGCACACGGGTCAGGGCTCCGACGACTCCGGCCAGCCGATCGCGTAAGGACGCGACATGCGGGAGAAAACTCAACCGCTCGCCGACCGTGATGCCAAGGTAACGGCATTGCGTCACATACCGCAAGTTTGCTCCTGCAAAGCTTACGGCGGGCGGTCTGCCAGATGACAGCCTTCCCTTAAGGAGCATCGTCACAGTCTTCGTTGCCGAGACTGAGACGCCTACCTCGATACCCCATCCTCCAACTAATTCCATTAGTTGGGCACCTTTGAGCTCCAGTTGGGATCTGGAATTTCCCTCTACGAGCAGCAAGAGGTCGTCAGCATATGCACTTAGTGTACATTCCGCTTCAAGGCGATGCAGAAGAGTGTCCATCAGAATGTTCCAAATAAATGGACCACTGATGGACCCCTGCGGACAGCCACGTGTAACATCAACACTGACTTCGCCGAAGCTGCTGACGATGCTTGCCTTTCGGTCTGAGAAAAAGCTGCGCCAGATCCCAACTTCCCTGCATCCTAGATCCGATAGTCGGCGTAGAGCTGCGTCCCATTCGACATGGTCGAACGCACCCCTGAAGTCCACGAAGATACGGAGCACATATCGAGCCGAGCTGGCTTCGACACTGCTCACGACGTGACTCCAGGCATCCTCAACGCAGCGCCCGGGCCGAAAGCCGAATTGCCATCGACTCTCGTCCGTGAGCACCTCCTTCACACGGTTCACCATGATCCCTTCGAGTACTTTACCGAAGACAGGCAACAGGCAGATACCCCGATAGGACGCTGGATCGCTCCTGTCCTTATCTGGGCCCTTGAGGAGCGCAACCACACGTGGGCGCTTCCACTCAGTGGGGAAGTATCCCTCTGCCAGGCAGCGGGAAAACAACGCTGTCAAGTACTCAGGGATGGCGCGCCAAGCCGCTTTGACCATACCCCCAGTTATGCCATCTAAACCAGGTGAGCGTTTGCTCCGAACTCTGGCGATGCATGTCTCTACCTCGAACCTGTCAAGGGCTGGGGGTACTTCGCCGGGAATGGTAACGTCCACTGGCCTCTCCGCAGCGGGAAAGAAGCTGCGGAGCAGGACGTTCGCACAGTCGTGCCAGGTTACAACTTGCTCATCATTCCAGCGAAGGCAACCGAGATCGGTGCACGTCTTGCGGCCTCGGCATATCCGGTAGGCACGCCCCCATGGGTCTTCCTGGTGCTCGCCGACAAATCGTCTCCAGTCTTCCTCTTTCACCTTAAGCATCATCCTCACGTATTCCTTTCGGGTGATCCTGAAATACGTGGCGAGGTCATCAGCACTGTCACTGTGGTTTCGACGCGCATGCTGAAGCCTTCGTCGGGCTCTCCTGAGCTCCCGACGTGCATCAGTGAGGGCGGCATTCCACCAACCCACACGACGTCTGGCTTGTAGCTGTTGGCGTCCCAACACAGTGTCGCTCACCTGATGAACCAGGGAGCGGAGTGCGGAGACCTGCTCATCAGATGCCATCTGGTGAAACTCCTCCAGAGGAAGTTCCAACGATGCAGTCATCAGCTCATCACTGAAACGTCGCCAGTCAGCCCGTTGGAGTTTCCACGAGGGCACCGGAGCATAGCTCTCAACAGTGCTTAATGGATCCGGCGTTACAACAACAGTAATGATGTTGTGATCGCTCAGATCCCACTCGCTTACATTCCAATCATACGTGGCCCACGTAGACGCTGAATCGCTGGCGATCGTTACGTCGATATCGCTTCTTGCCCTGCGATTATCGAACGTGTACACGCTGCTGCGGACATTTAGCACTCCGGCTCGGCTGCCCTGTACCCAATTTGCTAGCAGCTCACCCCGCTGCCTGTTCAAGTAGCCCCGAGAGCGCTCGGGGAGCTTACTGAACCACAGGGGGGATACTGCGTTCGCATCTAGGCCATAGATGACAGGCGTGCGGCTGGCTAGCAGCAGCACCGCATCCATGTACAGCAGGTACGGTTCAATTTCAGCATTGAACTGGCAGTATACGGAGGTGAGGAAAATTGAGCCAAAGTTCCCAGACACACTCACGCATACGCCGTACTCAGTGATGAGCGACGAGACAGGCATGCAGACGACCTCCTGGTCGTCAACGACTATGGCAGCTTTATTGCGGCGGTCGGAAAAAACTCGCATGCCTGCCGGTAATCCGGTGATCCTTCCCCCACGATCAACGTAAGGCTCCTGGATCAGTGCGAACTTGGATCCTGTGTTCCTCATCCTGACACCGAGCTCTATCACGGCAGCTCGACTGCGACCGCAGTTTGCCTGGGTGATGCTAAACATTAGTGTCTAGCAGCCACCTTGGCGAGCACAGCTCCGTAAATCGGGCAAGCCGCTGAGAGCATTAAATGCGCACAGGGTAGCCCCTTAAAGCTGCAATTCCTGCAGTGCACAGGATTGCAGCATTTCCCGGCTCGGTGTCCGGACTGTCCGCACTGACGGCAGATCTGCTCTTTCATCCGGCATTGGGCGATCTTGTGGTCAAAGCTGACACACCTGTGGCACGCATACGTGCGCACCATCGATCGCCAGCGGAAGGCGAACCAATCTACGTAGATCCTGTCGTGTTCCTCCAGGATATCCAGGGCCTTCTGCTCCAGCTCCAGCTGGATATTTATGGGGCCATCGCCTTGCTTCCACGCCTTGGAGGCGATCGCAACAGACTTTTCAAAAGCAGCACACGACATGTGCCCTTGAAAGTGGTTTTTATATAAACCGTCCATGAACTGCTTGACAGTGATGCAACTGTCAACGTCCAAGACGGTTATTCTTGGCCTGAGCGCTGCGGTTCTCTTAATATCTAACCCAAGTTCTTTGAACTTTGGGTTAGCCACTACTCTCCGGATCTCTCCTGACGACGGTGTGCGGATTATCGCACCACCTCGCTTCAGCTCACGCACCTCGTGTACGCGGACACCAAGAGCGGGGGCAACATCCTTGCGAACGCGTTCAGCGACTTGCTGAGGCGTCTCCTCAGGATTGCTGCTAGTCACAATCGCTGACCACGTCTCCGCTGCCTTGCGGGTCCGTGGTGCAGCGATTGGAGCGTCAGCGCGGGCGATTGCGGCGTTGGCAGCGGGGACAGCGAAGGGCGCAACGGCCTGTGGGCGGGCACGGCTCTGCGCCTCTAACTCCACAACCCTGCCGTACAGACTCAGGACAAGCTCCTGGTAGCGTGCTCCTGCATCCAGCACGCTTAGTGCCACATTGCTGGGCACTCCATCGCGAACTACAGCTCTCCTGAGCTCTTGTTCGATGGCCAACATCCGTTGGACCATCTCGTTTGAACAGGTCAAACTTGATGTGGCGGCAGCAGCAGCAGCAGAGGAAGCGGCAGCGGCAGCAGGAGTAGCGGCAGCGGGGGCTGTAACAGCAGGCGTGACAGCAGAGGGGGCAGCAACAACGGGGGCAGCAACAACGGGGGGCAGCAATAACGGCAGCAGAAGCAGCACTGGCGGCGGCAGCGACGGCGGCAGTAGTGGTGGCTCCAGCCAGCACAGCTGCCAGCGACGCATCGCTATCGTCGCCCGAGCTCAAGGCTGGCGCACGTAGCTTCCGCGGGGGCGAATCCAGCGGTGGCGGCATGACGTCATCCGACATCAAGCGCGTTGACACGCGCGCCACCGCAGCGGGGCGCCCGCGCTTCTTACGGCCCGACACTGATCGCGCCGAGCTGGCAGCACTGCTGCTAGCATCGCTCTCCATGCCTAGGCACTAGGCAACAGAAGGCAGAAGAAACGCAGCCTTAGGGTATGCAACCCTTTTTTATATCTTTGCAGCGCAAAAGTATGCCGCACTTTTTAGTTTGTTTCTGATTGGCCGACCAATCACGACACAGTAACTGTAAACTGTAAGCTCGCGCACAGCTTATCGCCGAGAAGACAATTTAAACACTCTTTAGATTTCTAAACGGTAAATTCTACGCAGGCAAGCGTAAGCACGTCCACTCGCGGCGACTGTCGAGCACAAACTGAGTAGATAGGGACAGAGTCCTGATATTTATTTATCGTGGCGTGTACCCCGAGGGGGTTTACAACCACGGTACGCGTTTGAGCCACATATGTGACACAAAGTACAGCGGGTGAATACGATGCGTCCACCAACGCCCCTAAAAGAAACTCTTTTAGGTACCAAGTTTGAATTCATGCTGTCGGGCATGGCTTCCCTCTTGGGTAGAGGCGAGGCCTATCTTAACCTCTGCTGACTGCGGGGACAGCTTCCGGCTGTGGTCCAACTTTACGTTGAACCACAACATTTTATCAACCACAGCCACCACGATACTCCCACTAAAGGGGGCCAACCTCAATTGGGCTGGCCTTGGCCACCAGCCCATCCCGTGGTTCAAATTAACAGCTTTGATCGGCTGTTCGCAGTCAGAGACTGCTTCCCATTTTGGTTTCCGACAACCAGGAACTGGGTAGACACCAGCGACAGACTCCCGAAAGAGTGAGTCTACCAAATTGAGAGGCTTTGGTCCGCCCTTCGACTAGTCCATAAGGATTTGTCTCCCAAATTGAGGACTTTGGTCAGCCTTCCGACTTTCTCCGGAGAGAAGAGAGTCTACCAAATTGAGGCTTTGGTTTGCCCTTCGACTAGTCCGAATGGATTTTGTCTACCAAACTTAAGGACTTTGGTAAGACCTTCGATGTGTCCACAAGGGCACGTCTCCCAGATTAGGGCTCTGGTAGGCCCTGCGACTCATCGCGGGGATTTTGTCTGCCAAATTGAGGCTATGGTCGGCCTTTCGACTAGTCCATTAGGATTCGTCTTCCAAATTTAGGGACTTTGGTATGACCCTCGACTTTCCTCGTTATAAGGAAAATCTACCAAATTGAGGCTTTGGTCTGCCCTTCGACTCGTCCGAATGGATTTTGTCTACCAAATTAAGGACTTTGGTTGGACCTGCGATTCACTCCGGGGAGATCGTCTACCAATTTGAGGCATTGGTAGGCCTTTCGTAGTAAATGCTACTACCAGTTTTGACTTACGTCAGTCCGGTACTGGTCGACCAGGTCCAGCTCCAGCGTCAAGCAGCATGCGTCGCCTGCTGAAGACTATGCGAGCATAATCTTCAAGCAGTTGCATGCTCTCGTTGGTCGTCAGGGTGTCAGCGAAAGTCCAATCACCAGATGTATTTTGCTGAATTCCAAGCCCTTCCGGGTCTCGCACATCCGCATAGAGGGGGCAGACACATAAGATGTGCTGCCAGTCCTCTACGGGATCGCCACATGGACATTCAGCAGTCTCGCTTAGACCACGCGCATGCAGGAAGGCATTCATCGAGCCATGGCCAGTTATGAGGAAACTGGCATGCATCGTGAACTTGAAGTCTGGGCGGTTGTAGACGAAGCTTACGTCCGGGATGAACTTATGCGTCACACGGCCGTGCTCGCTGTCATCCCATCGGAGTTGCCACTCACGCAGTAAGCGTTCGTCCAACAAGGCTCTCCTCATGTTACGATCAAGGGTCGAAACGTCTTGATCGTAGAGCCAGTCGCCTTCTACCATAGGGTAGTTACGCTTCATTTTCGACTGCATTGCTATACGCATCGCCGCAAGGTCCAGCGGTGGAGCTCCAGCAAGAACTTCAAGGGCATCCGTAGATACCGTTCGGCACGTTGGCAAGCACCCTAATAGGATGAGCCGGTGGCAGGACTTGAGCGCCCTCCTGGCGCCGACTAGTCTCATCACCACCTTGTACCAAACCGTGGCACCAAATAGCGCACAAGGCACCATGAGTCCGGCATAGATCCTTCGCCGTGCTTGCGGACTGAGTCCCCAGTCAACGCGTAGCACACGGGTCAGGGCTCCGACGACTCCGGCCAGCCGATCGCGTAAGGACGCGACATGCGGGAGAAAACTCAACCGCTCGCCGACCGTGATGCCAAGGTAACGGCATTGCGTCACATACCGCAAGTTTGCTCCTGCAAAGCTTACGGCGGGCGGTCTGCCAGATGACAGCCTTCCCTTAAGGAGCATCGTCACAGTCTTCGTTGTCGAGACTGAGACGCCTACCTCGATACCCCATCCTCCAACTAATTCCATTAGTTGGGCACCTTTGAGCTCCAGTTGGGATCTGGAATTTCCCTCTACGAGCAGCAAGAGGTCGTCAGCATATGCACTTAGTGTACATTCCGCTTCAAGGCGATGCAGAAGAGTGTCCATCAGAATGTTCCAAATAAATGGACCACTGATGGACCCCTGCGGACAGCCACGTGTAACATCAACACTGACTTCGCCGAAGCTGCTGACGATGCTTGCCTTTCGGTCTGAGAAAAAGCTGCGCCAGATCCCAACTTCCCTGCATCCTAGATCCGATAGTCGGCGTAGAGCTGCGTCCCATTCGACATGGTCGAACGCACCCCTGAAGTCCACGAAGATACCGAGCACATATCGAGCCGAGCTGGCTTCGACACTGCTCACGACGTGACTCCAGGCATCCTCAACGCAGCGCCCGGGCCGAAAGCCGAATTGCCATCGACTCTCGTCCGTGAGCACCTCCTTCACACGGTTCACCATGATCCCTTCGAGTACTTTACCGAAGACAGGCAACAGGCAGATACCCCGATAGGACGCTGGATCGCTCCTGTCCTTATCTGGGCCCTTGAGGAGCGCAACCACACGTGGGCGCTTCCACTCGGTGGGGAAGTATCCCTCTGCCAGGCAGCGGGAAAACAACGCTGTCAAGTACTCAGGGATGGCGCGCCAAGCCGCTTTGACCATACCCCCAGTTATGCCATCTAAACCAGGTGAGCGTTTGCTCCGAACTCTGGCGATGCATGTCTCTACCTCGAACCTGTCAAGGGCTGGGGGTACTTCGTTAGGAATGGTAACGTCCACTGGCCTCTCCGCAGCGGGAAAGAAGCTGCGGAGCAGGACGTTCGCACAGTCGTGCCAGGTTACAACTTGCTCGTCATTCCAGCGAAGGCAACCGAGATCGGTGCACGTCTTGCGGCCTCGGCATATCCGGTAGGCACGCCCCCATGGGTCTTCCTGGTGCTCGCCGACAAATCGTCTCCAGTCTTCCTCTTTCACCTTAAGCATCATCCTCACGTATTCCTTTCGGGTGATCCTGAAATACGTGGCGAGGTCATCAGCACTGTCACTGTGGTTTCGACGCGCATGCTGAAGCCTTCGTCGGGCTCTCCTGAGCTCGCGACGTGCATCAGTGAGGGCGGCATTCCACCAACCCACACGACGTCTGGCTTGTAGCTGTTGGCGTCCCAGCACAGTGTCGCTCACCTGATGAACCAGGGAGCGGAGTGCGGAGACCTGCTCATCAGATGCCATCTGGTGAAACTCCTCCAGAGGAAGTTCCAACGATGCAGTCATCAGCTCATCACTGAAACGTCGCCAGTCAGCCCGTTGGAGTTTCCACGAGGGCACCGGAGCATAGCTCTCAACAGTGCTTAATGGATCCGGCGTTACAACAACAGTAATGATGTTGTGATCGCTCAGATCCCACTCGCTTACATTCCAATCATACGTGGCCCACGTAGACGCTGAATCGCTGGCGATCGTTACGTCGATATCGCTTCTTGCCCTGCGATTATCGAACGTGTACACGCTGCTGCGGACATTTAGCACTCCGGCTCGGCTGCCCTGTACCCAATTTGCTAGCAGCTCACCCCGCTGCCTGTTCAAGTAGCCCCGAGAGCGCTCGGGGAGCTTACTGAACCACAGGGGGGATACTGCGTTCGCATCTAGGCCATAGATGACAGGCGTGCGGCTGGCTAGCAGCAGCACCGCATCCATGTACAGCAGGTACGGTTCAATTTCAGTATTGAACTGGCAGTATACGGAGGTGAGGAAAATTGAGCCAAAGTTCCCAGACACACTCACGCATACGCCGTACTCAGTGATGAGCGACGAGACAGGCATGCAGACGACCTCCTGGTCGTCAACGACTATGGCAGCTTTATTGCGGCGGTCGGAGAAGACTCGCATGCCTGCCGGTAATCCGGTGATCCTTCCCCCACGATCAACGTAAGGCTCCTGGATCAGTGCGAACTTGATCCCTGTGTTCCTCATCCTGACACCGAGCTCTATCACGGCAGCTCGACTGCGACCGCAGTTTGCCTGGGTGATGCTAAACATTAGTGTCTAGCAGCCACCTTGGCGAGCACAGCTCCGTAATCGGGCAAGCCGCTGAGAGCATTAAATGCTCACAGGGTAGCCCCTTGAAACTGCAATTCCTGCAGTGCACAGGGTTGCAGCACTTCCCAGCTCGGTGTCCGGACTGTCCGCACTGACGGCAGATTTGTTCTTTCATCCGGCACTGGGCGATCTTGTGGTCAAAACTGACACACCTGTGGCACGCATACGTGCGCACCATCGACCGCCAACGGAAGGCGAACCAATCCACATATATCCTGTCATGTTCTTCCAGGATATCCAGGGCCTTCTGATCCAGCTCCAGCTGGATCGAAATCGGACCTACATCTTGCGTCCACACCTTAGACACGATGGCCACCGACTTCTCAAATGCAGCACTGGACATGTGCTCCGAGAAGTGGTTTTTAAACAGACCGCCCATGAACTGCTTGACAGTAATGTTACTGTCAACGTCCAGGACGGTTATTCTGGGCCTGAGCGCTGCGTTCCGCTTAATATCTAACCCAAGTTCCTTGAACTTCGGGTTAGCCACGACCCTGCGGATCTCTCCTGACGACGGTGTGCGGATTATCGCACCACCTCGCTTCAGCTCACGCACCTCGTGTACGCGGACACCAAGAGCGGGGGCAACATCCTTGCGAACGCGTTCAGCGACTTGCTGAGGCGTCTCCTCAGGATTGCTGCTAGTCACAATCGCTGACCACGTCTCCGCTGCCTTGCGGGTCCGTGGTGCAGCGATTGGAGCGTCAGCGCGGGCGATTGCGGCGTTGGCAGCGGGGACAGCGAAGGGCGCAACGGCCTGTGGGCGGGCACGGCTCTGCGCCTCTAACTCCACAACCCTGCCGTACAGACTCAGGACAAGCTCCTGGTAGCGTGCTCCTGCATCCAGCACGCTTAGTGCCACATTGCTGGGCACTCCATCGCGAACTACAGCTCTCCTGAGCTCTTGTTCGATGGCCAACATCCGTTGGACCATCTCGTTTGAACAGGTCAAACTTGATGTGGCGGCAGCAGCAGCAGCAGAGGAAGCGGCAGCGGCAGCAGGAGTAGCGGCAGCGGGGGCAGCAGCAACGGGGGCAGCAGCAACGGGGGCAGCAGCACGGGGCAGCACGACGGGGGCAGCAACAACGGGGGGCGGCAGCAACGGCGGCAGAAGCAGCATTGGCGGCGGCAGCGACGGCGGCAGCAGTGGTGGCTCCAGCCAACACAGCTGCCAGCGACGCATCGCTGTCATCTCCCGAGCTCAAAGCTGGCGCACGCAGCTTCCGTGGGGCGAGTCTCGCGGTGGCGGCATGATGTCGTCAGACATCGATCGCGTTAAAACACGCGCCACCGCAGCGGGACGCCCGCGCTTTTTTCGACCCGACGCTGATCGCGCCGAGCTGGCAGCACTGCTGCTAGCGTCACTCTCCATCCCTTCACGCTAGGCAACACACAGCGAGAACACCCTTAGGTATGCAAACCTATTTTTGTTTAAATATAACAAAAGTATGCAATACTTTTTTATATTTAAATACTACAAAGTATGCAACACTTTTTACACAGTTTTAATTGGCCGACCAATCGCAGCGCAGCAACTGTAATCTGTAAGCTCGCGCACAGCTTATCGCCGAGAAGACAATTTAAGCGCTCTTTAGATTTCTAAACGGTAAATTCTACGCAGGCAAGCGTAAGCACGTCCACTCGCGGCGACTGTCGAACACAAACTGAGTAGATAGGGACAGAGTCCTGATATTTATTTATCGTGGCGTGTACCCCGAGGGGGTTTACAACCACGGTACGCATTTGAGCCACATATGTGACACAAAGTACAGCGGGTGAATACAATGCGCCCACCAACGCCCCTAAAAGAAACTCTTTTAGGTACCAAGTTCGAATTCATGCTGTCGGGCATGGCTTCCCTCTTGGGTAGAGGCGAGGCCTATCTTAACCTCTGCTGACTGCGGGGACAGCTTCCGGCTGAGGTCCAACTTTACATTGAACCACAACATTTTAACAACCACAGCCACCACGATACTCCCACTAAAGGGGGCCAACCTCAATTGGGCTGGCCTTGGCCACCAGCCCATCCCGTGGTTCAAATTAACAGCTTTGATCGGCTGGTCGCAGTCAGAGACTGCTTCCCATTTTGGTTTCCGACAACCAGGAACTGGGTAGACACCGGCGACTGACTCCCGAAGGAGTGAGTCTACCAAATTAGAGGCTTTGGTCCGCCCTTCGACTAGTCCATAAGGATTTGTCTCCCAAACTAAGGACTTTGGTCAGCCTTACGATTCTCTTCGGAGAGAAGAGAGTCTACCAAATTGAGGCTTTGGTTTGCCCTTCGACTAGTCCGTAAGGATTCGTCTACCAAACTTAAGGACTTTGGTAAGACCTTCGATGTATCCAAGGACACGTCTCCCAGATTAAGGCTCTGGTTGGCCCTTCGACTCATCGCGAGGATTTTGTCTACCAAATTAAGGCTATGGTCGGCCTTTCGACTAGTCCATTAGGATTCGTCTCCCAAATTTTAGGACTTTGGTATGACCTTCGACTTTCTTCGTTATGAAGAAAGTCTACCAAATTGAGGCTTTGGTCTGCCCTTCGACTCATCCGAATGGATTTTGTCTACCAAATTTATGGACTTTGGTTGGACCTGCGATTCGCTCCGGGGAGATCGTCTACCAATTTGAGGCATTGGTGGGCCTTTCGTAGTAAGTGCTACTACCAGTTTTGACTAACGTCAGTCCGGTACTGGTCGACCCGGTCCAGCTCCAGCGTCAAGCAGCATGCGTCGCCTGCTGAAGACTATGCGAGCATAATCTTCAAGCAGTTGCATGCTCTCATTGGTCGTCAGGGTGTCAGCAAAAGTCCAATCACCGGATGCATTCTGCTGAATTCCAAGCCCTTCCGGGTCACGCACATCCGCATAGAGGGGGCAGACACAAAGAATGTGCTGCCAGTCCTCTACAGGATCGCCACATGGACATTCAGCAGTCTCGCTTAGACCACGCGCATGCAGGAAGGCATTCATCGAGCCATGGCCAGTTATGAGGAAACTGGCCTGCATCGTGAACTTGAAGTCTGGGCGGCTGTAGACGAAGCTTACGTCCGGGATGAACTTGTGCGTCACACGACCGTGCTCGCTGTCATCCCATCGGAGTTGCCACTCACGTAGTAAGCGTTCGTCCAGCAAGGCTCTCCTCATGTTGCGATCAAGGGTCGAAACGTCTTGATCGTAGAGCCAATCGCCTTCTACCATGGGGTAGTTACGCTTCATCTTCGACTGCATTGCTATACGCATCGCCACAAGGTCCAGCGGTGGAGCTCCAGCAAGAACTTCTAGGGCATCTGTAGATACCGTTCGGCACGTTGGCAAGCATCCTAATAGGATGAGCCGATGGCAGGACTTGAGCGCCCTCCTGGCGCCGACTAGTCTCATCACCACCTTGTACCAGACCGAGGCACCAAATAGCGCACAAGGCACCATGAGTCCGGCATAGATCCTTCGCCGTGCTTGCGGACTGAGTCCCCAGTCAACGCGTAGCACACGGGTCAGGGCTCCGACGACTCCAGCCAGCCGATCGCGTAGGGACGCGACATGCGGGAGAAAACTCAGCCGCTCGCCGACCGTGATGCCAAGGTAACGGCACTGCGTCACATACCGCAAGTTTGCTCCTGCAAAGCTTACGGCGGGCGGTCTGCCAGATGACAGCCTTCCCTTAAGGAGCATCGTGACTGTCTTCGTTGCCGAGACTGACACGCCTACCTCGATACCCCATCCTCCAACTAATTCCATTAGTTGGGCACCTTTGAGCTCCAGTTGGGATCTGGAATTTCCATCAACGAGCAGCAAGAGGTCGTCAGCATATGCACTTAAAGTGCATTCCGCTTCAAGGCGATGCAGAAGTGTGTCCATCAGGATGTTCCAAATAAATGGACCACTGATGGACCCCTGCGGACAGCCACGTGTAACATCTACACTGACTTCGCCAAAGCTGCTGACGATACTTGCCTTTCGGTCCGAAAAGAAGCTGCGCCAGATCCCAACTTCCCTGCATCCTAGATCCGATAGTCGGCGTAGTGCTGCGTCCCATTCGACATGGTCGAACGCACCCCTGAAGTCAACGAAGATACCGAGCACATATCGAGCCGAGCTGGCTTCGACACTGCTCACGACGTGACTCCAGGCATCCTCAACGCAGCGCCCGGGGCGAAAGCCGAATTGCCATCGACTTTCGTCCGTGAGCACCTCCTTCACACGGTTCACCATGATCCCTTCGAGTACTTTGCCGAAGACAGGCAACAGGCAGATACCCCGATAGGACGCTGGATCGCTCCTGTCCTTATCTGGGCCCTTGAGGAGCGCAACCACACGTGGGCGCTTCCACTCAGTGGGGAAGTATCCCTCTGCCAGGCAGCGGGAAAACAACGCTGTCAAGTACTCCGGGATGGCGCGCCAAGCCGCTTTGACCATACCCCCAGTTATGCCATCTAGACCAGGTGAGCGTCTGCTCCGAACTCTGGCGATGCACGTTTCTACCTCGAACCTGTCAAGGGCTGGGGGTACTTCGCTAGGAATGGTAACGTCCACTGGCCTCTCCGCAGCAGGAAAGAAGCTGCGGAGCAGGACGTTCGCACAGTCGTGCCAGGTTACGACTTGCTCATCATTCCAGCGAAGGCAACCGAGATCGGTGCACGTCTTGCGGCCTCGGCATATCCGGTAGGCACGCCCCCATGGGTCTTCCTGGTGCTCGCCGACAAATCGTCTCCAGTCTTCCTCTTTCACTTTCAGCATCATCCTCACGTATTCCTTTCGGGTGATCCTGAAATACGTGGCGAGGTCATCAGCGCTATCACTGTAGTTTCTACGCGCATGCTGAAGCCTTCGTCGGGCTCTCCTGAGCTCGCGACGTGCATCAGTGAGGGCGGCATTCCACCAACCCACACGACGTCTGGCTTGCAGCTGCTGGCGTCCCAACACAGTGTCGCTCACCTGATGAACCAGGGAGCGAAGTGCGGAGACCTGCTCATCAGATGCCATCTGGTGAAACTCCTCCAGAGGAAGTTCCAACGATGCAGTCATCAGCTCATCACTGAAACGTCGCCAGTCAGCACGCTGGAGTTTCCACGAGGGCACCGGAGCATAGCTCTCTACAGTGCTTAGCGGATCCGGCGTTACAACAACAGTAATGATGTTGTGATCGCTCAGATCCCACTCGCTTACACTCCAATCAAACGTGGCCCACGTAGACGCTGAATCGCTGACGATCGTTACGTCGATATCGCTTCTTGCCCTGCGATTATCGAACGTGTACACACTGCTGCGGACATTTAGCACACCGGCTCGACTGCCCTGTACCCAATTTGCTAGCAGCTCACCCCGCTGCCTGTTCAAGTAGCCCCGAGAGCGCTCGGGGAGCTTACTGAACCACAGGGGGGATACTGCGTTCGCGTCTAGGCCATAGATGACAGGCGTGCGGCTGGCTAGCAGCAGCACCGCATCCATGTACAGCAGGTACGGTTCAATTTCAGTATTGAACTGGCAATATACGGAGGTGAGGAAAATTGAGCCAAAGTTCCCAGACACACTCACGCATACGCCGTACTCAGTGATGAGCGACGAGACAGGCATGCAGACGACCTCCTGGTCGTCAACGACTATGGCAGCTTTGTTGCGGCGGTCGGAGAAGACTCGCATGCCTGCCGGTAATCCGGTGATTCTTCCTCCACGGTCCACGTAAGGCTCCTGGATCAGTGCGAACTTTCTCCCTGAGTTCCTCATCCTGACACCGAGCTCTATAACGGCAGCTCGACTGCGACCGCAGTTTGCCTGGGTGATGCTAAACATTAATGTCTAGCAGCCACCTTGGCGAGCACAGCTCCGTATATCGGGCAAGCCGCTGAGAGCATTAAATGCTCACAGGGTAGCCCCTTGAAACTGCAATTCCTGCAGTGCACAGGGTTGCAGCACTTCCCAGCTCGGTGTCCGGACTGTCCGCACTGACGGCAGATTTGTTCTTTCATCCGGCACTGGGCGATCTTGTGGTCAAAACTGACACACCTGTGGCACGCATACGTGCGCACCATCGACCGCCAACGGAAGGCGAACCAATCCACATATATCCTGTCATGTTCTTCCAGGATATCCAGGGCCTTCTGATCCAGCTCCAGCTGGATCGAAATCGGACCTACATCTTGCGTCCACACCTTAGACACGATGGCCACCGACTTCTCAAATGCAGCACTGGACATGTGCTCCGAGAAGTGGTTTTTAAACAGACCGCCCATGAACTGCTTGACAGTAATGTTACTGTCAACGTCCAGGACGGTTATTCTGGGCCTGAGCGCTGCGTTCCGCTTAATATCTAACCCAAGTTCCTTGAACTTCGGGTTAGCCACGACCCTGCGGATCTCTCCCGACGACGGCGTGCGGATGATCGCGCCACCTCTCTTCAGTTCACGCACCTCGTGAACACGGACACCGAGAGCGGGGGCAACATCCCTGCGAACGCGCTCAGCGACTTGCTGAGGCGTCTCCTCCGGGTTGCTGCTGGTCACAATTGCTGACCAGGTTTCCGCAGCCTTGCGGGCCCGTGGTGCAGCAATTGGAGCGTTAGCTCGGGCAACTGTGGCAGAGACGGCGGGGACAGCAATGGTAGCAGCGGTTTGTGGGCGGGCACGGCTCTGCGCCTCTAGCTCCACAATCCTGCCGTACATGCTCAGTACAAGCTCTTGGTAGCTTGCACCTGCATCCAGCACGCTTAGCGCCACATTGCTGGGCACTCCCTCGCGGACAACAGCTCTCCGGAGCTCCTGTTCGATGGCCAACATTCGTTGGACCATCCCGTTTGGACAAGCCAAACTCGGGGAGGCGGCAGCAGTAGCAGTGGCAGAAGCGGCAACGGCGGCAGGAGTAGCGGCAGCGGGGGCAGCAGCAACGGGGGCAGCAGCAACGGGGGCAGCAGCAACGGGGGCAGCAACGACGGGGGCAGCAACAACGGGGGCGGCAGCAACGGCGGCAGAAGCAGCATTGGCGGCGGCAGCGACGGCGGCAGCAGTGGTGGCTCCAGCCAACACAGCTGCCAGCGACGCATCGCTGTCATCTCCCGAGCTCAAAGCTGGCGCACGCAGCTTCCGTGGGGGCGAGTCTCGCGGTGGCGGCATGATGTCGTCAGACATCGATCGCGTTAAAACACGCGCCACCGCAGCGGGACGCCCGCGCTTTTTTCGACCCGACGCTGATCGCGCCGAGCTGGCAGCACTGCTGCTAGCGTCACTCTCCATCCCTTCACGCTAGGCAACACACAGCGAGAACACCCTTAGGTATGCAAACCTATTTTTGTTTAAATATAACAAAAGTATGCAATACTTTTTTATATTTAAATACTACAAAAGTATGCAACACTTTTTACACAGTTTTAATTGGCCGACCAATCGCAGCGCAGCAACTGTAATCTGTAAAAACTACAGTTACTGGCACACAGCTTATCGCTGAAATGGCACTTTTAAGCACTCTTAATTTGTGTTTCAGATTTTATTGCGGCAATAAAATCTTTTGTCACGCGCAAAACACGTCCACTCTCGGCGACTGTCGAACACAAACTGAGTAGATAGGGACAGTAGGAATCTCGTTAATCCATTCATGCGCGTCACTAATTAGATGACGAGGCATTTGGCTACCTTAAGAGAGTCATAGTTACTCCCGCCGTTGACCCGCGCTTACTTGAATTTCTTCACTTTGACATTCAGAGCACTGGGCAGAAATCACATTGTGTCAACACCCGCTAGGGCCATCACAATGCTTTGTTTTAATTAGACAGTCGGATTCCCCAAGTCCGTGCCAGTTCTGAATTGATTGTTAATTGATAATCGTTATAATTTAAAAGAACTAATCGGTTGCCCGACTAGTATTCTTAAAAATTTTAGCAAGAAAGTTCCACAATTGGCTACGTAACTAAACTATCCGGGGAACAAGAAACTACCATAAAAATGATAGAAACTCTATTTACCCAGAACGAGCACATAAACCATGTTATTGTTTCCCAATCAAGCCCGACTATCTCAATCTTCAGAGCCAATCCTTATCCCGAAGTTACGGATCTAATTTGCCGACTTCCCTTACCTACATTATTCTATCGACTAGAGACTCTTCACCTTGGAGACCAGCTGCGGATATTGGTACGGCCTGTTGAGAAGTTTGCGTATCCCCACCATAAATTTTCAAGGTCCGAGGAGAAAATATCGACACAACAGTATATGTCATGCTCTTCTAGCCCATCTACCATATCTCTCTGCGAAAGACTTCCATGGTAGTACGGCTATAAAACAGAAAAGAAAACTCTTCCGATATCTCTCGACGGCTTCTTTATGGTCGTTCCTGTTGCCAGGATGAGCACGAGGCCCATATTTAATAACAAACGGATACTCAACAGGTTACGGAATTGGAACCGTATTCCCTTTCGTTCAAAATTATTCAAGTGTATAAAAATCGGTATATAGGCACATTGATTCTGATTTTTCTTTACTTGAAAATTTTCGGCTTTCGCCTTGAACTTAGGACCGACTAACTCGTGATCAACCACTGTTCACACGAAACCCTTCTCCACTTCAGTCCTCCAAGGTCTCATTCGATTATTTGCTACTACCACCAAGATCTGTACCAATAGCGGCTCCATGCAGGCTTACGCCAAACACTTCTATGCACACCATTGTACCTTCCTACTCACTAAAGTTTCAAAATTTATATTACAAGTAATATAAATCATCTACTTTAGCGGTAATGTATAGGTATACAACTTAAGCGCCATCCATTTTAAGGGCTAGTTGCTTCGGCAGGTGAGTTGTTACACACTCCTTAGCGGATTTCGACTTCCATGATCACCGTCCTGCTGTTTTAAGCAACCAACGCCTTTCATGGTTTCTGTATGAGTTGTTAATTTGGGCACCGTAACATTACGTTTGGTTCATCCCACAGCGCCAGTTCTGCTTACCAAAAGTGGCCCACTGGGCACATTATATCATAACCTTAAACTTCATATCAAGAAAGTTAAGGTTCTTACCCATTTAAAGTTTGAGAATAGGTTAAGATCGTTTCGACCCTAAGGCCTCTAATCATTCGCTTTACCAGATAAGATTATTTTATATAATATTTATATGCACCAGCTATCCTGAGGGAAACTTCGGAAGGAACCAGCTACTAGATGGTTCGATTGGTCTTTCGCCCCTATACTCAATTCTGACAATCGATTTGCACGTCAGAACTGTTTCGGTCTTCCATCAGGGTTTCCCCTGACTTCAACCTGATCAAGTATAGTTCACCATCTTTCGGGTCACAGCATATATGCTCAAGGTACGTTCTAGTTAGAGGCATAAATAATATAAATATCATTATACATAACTATATAGAACGCCCCGGGATTGTGTTAATTAACTATAAATAGTTAAAAAACTAATCCCATTATTAGTCAAGTTAATTACGCTATTAGGTTTATATCCCAATAACTTGCACATATGTTAGACTCCTTGGTCCGTGTTTCAAGACGGGTCCCGAAGGTATCCTGAATCTTTCGCATTGTTAATCATACAAGTGCATATAATAAACATAAAAATCAATGATAATCATGCCATTATATAATTCCGAAAAATTAACGCACTGTAATCTTATAAATCTATCAGCACTTTATCAATATTACAACTTTTATTTCATGTTAAAATGCAAGCACTTTAATTGAAACAAACAAAATGACATAAATGTATGATAAATTAATATGCTAATAGATTACAATGTCCTTATATGGAAAAAATGCACACTATTATTATAATATTTTTTAAACATTACAATTCTAATGATGAATTTTCCATAACGGATATTCAGGTTCATCGGGCTTAACCTCTAAGCAGTTTCACGTACTATTTAACTCTCTATTCAGAGTTCTTTTCAACTTTCCCTCACGGTACTTGTTTACTATCGGTCTCATGGTTATATTTAGTTTTAGATGGAGTTTACCACCCACTTAGTGCTGCACTATCAAGCAACACGACTCTTTGGAAACATCATCTAGTAATCATTAACGTTATACGGGCCTGGCACCCTCTGTGGGTAAATGGCCTCATTTAAGAAGGACTTAAATCGTTAATTTCTCATACTAGAATATTGATGTTCCATACACTGCATCTCACATTTGCCATATAGACAAAGTGACTTAGTGCTGAACTGATTTCTTTTCGCTCGCCGCTACTAAGAAAATCCTTGTTAGTTTCTTTTCCTCCCCTAATTAATATGCTTAAATTCAGGGGGTAGTCCCATATGAGTTGAGGTTGTATAAAACAATGTTAATCGAACAAATATTATTTTGTTCAATATAATGGATTCTACTAATTATACATTTTGAAGATCTATAATATTTACAACAATTCTTTTTAACGCATCATTAATAAGAGGCAATTCTAGATGAAAAAAAAATTAAAATTTTTCTTTTATGCTAGACCTTCCTCAGTATTATTTGATTTGAAAAAAGAAATATATATCTTCAATTTTCTCATACAAAATATACAATGAGAT
>NW_022045744.1:40000-42594 GCF_003285905.1 Drosophila hydei
TTACCCGTTGCAACCATGGTAGTCCTAGATACTACCATCAAAAGTTGATAGGGCAGACATTTGAAAGATCTGTCGTCGGTACAAGACCATACGATCTGCATGTTATCTAGAGTTCAACCAATGTAACGATCTAGCGATCGCTTGGTTTTAGCCTAATAAAAGCACACGTTCCAAAAGGTCCGTGTTTTAATTGCATGTATTAGCTCTAGAATTACCACAGTTATCCAAGTAACTGTTAACGATCTAAGGAACCATAACTGATATAATGAGCCTTTTGCGGTTTCACTTTTAATTCGTGTGTACTTAGACATGCATGGCTTAATCTTTGAGACAAGCATATAACTACTGGCAGGATCAACCAGAATAATGTTATTTTTTTGTTTTTACTTATACATATACGTATAAGTTTTTATATATACAAATTTAATTAACATGACATTTTAATATATTTTTGAATAAAATATATATAAATAGATATGCATCAAACGAATATGGCCATCTTTATATGGCGTTTCATGTTCGTTAATTTTATATTGACATATTTATATTATTATAACTATTTTATATCTATACAATTATACATAATTCGTTCAAAAATATTTTTTTATGATCGCTTAACTTAATATTATATCACACAGTGTTCAATTCCATATACCGGAATGAGCACTTTTGTTTTGATGATAACTATATAATTTATCTACTTGTATAGGCTAATACATATGAACAATTTCAACATACATATTAGTGTGATAATATATTAAGAAAAACATACCATAAATAAAATGCAACATAAATATGTTTTTTACAAAACATAAACAGCTACATTTTTCTCGATGTACCTTATACCTTTCCATCGAGTTCGGTTAAATAAATAATCTGAGACTTCACGATAAATGGAAACTAATTAGTATATATTGATTAAAACTCAATATACCTTGGCAATATTTCACACATTTATCAATTGGGTATCGCAGCCAAGTGCACGATGGCAACAAATTACGATGTAGGTAATATGACTCAACACTATAATTGAGCATTAATGATATCTACTTATGATTATATGTATAAACCATATAATGTGATGAGCATCAACTGCTCACCATGTATAGGTTTTTTGACACAATCTCTATAAAACCGATCTTTTTTTTAAAGGCTACCACCAACCTATATATTATCATGTACTAAATTAATAATACAATCATATAACTTCATTATTCTTTGCCCCATACATATATAATCTATGCCGGCAAGGCAACACTCCACAATCATATGAAATTACTTTTTAAATTTTTTTTTCATATGACTTGCCTTGCGCGACACCACTCCACTATATAGGTTTTTTGACACCGATTCTATAAATCTGACATTTTTACCAAAGGCTACCACCAACCTTTATATTATCATGTACTAATTTAATAATACATTCATATAACTTCATTATTCTTTGCCCCATACATATATAATCTATGCCGGCAAGGCAACACTCCACAATCATATGAAATTACTTTTTAAATTTTTTTTTTCATATGACTTGCCTTGCGCGACACCACTCCACTATATAGGTTTTTTGACACCGATTCTATAAATCTGACATTTTTACCAAAGGCTACCACCAACCTTTATATTATCATGTACTAATTTAATAATACAATCATATAACTTCATTATTCTTTGCCCCATACATATATAATCTATGCCGGCAAGGCAACACTCCACAATCATATGAAATTACTTTTTAAATTTTTTTTTCATATGACTTGCCTTGCGCGACACCACTCCACTATATAGGTTTTTTGACACCGATTCTATAAATCTGACATTTTTACCAAAGGCTACCACCAACCTTTATATTATCATGTACTAATTTAATAATACATTCATATAACTTCATTATTCTTTGCCCCATACATATATAATCTATGCCGGCAAGGCAACACTCCACAATCATATGAAATTACTTTTTAAATTTTTTTTTCATATGACTTGCCTTGCGCGACACCACTCCACTATATAGGTTTTTTGACACCGATTCTATAAATCTGACATTTTTACCAAAGGCTACCACCAACCTTTATATTATCATGTACTAATTTAATAATACATTCATATAACTTCATTATTCTTTGCCCCATACATATATAATCTATGCCGGCAAGGCAACACTCCACAATCATATGAAATTACTTTTTAAATTTTTT
Organism: Drosophila hydei; assembly: GCF_003285905.1. NCBI lineage: Eukaryota > Metazoa > Arthropoda > Insecta > Diptera > Drosophilidae > Drosophila > Drosophila hydei. The sequence continues at coordinate 42,199 of NW_022045744.1, forward strand.
TTTCATATGGCTTGCCTTGCGCGACACCACTCCACTATATAGGTTTTTTGACACCAATTCTATAAATCTGACATTTTAACCAAAGGCTACCACCAACCTTTATATTATCATGTACTAATTTAATAATACAATCATATAACTTCATTATTCTTTACTCATTTCATATAAATAACCTAGCCGGCAAGGCAACACTCCATAACTATATGAAATTGCTTTTTAATTTTTTTTTTCATATGACTTGCCTTGCGCGACACCACTCCACTATATAGGTTTTTTGACACCAATTCTATAAAACTGACATTTTTACCAAGGGCTATCACCAACCTATATATTATAATTTACTAATTTAATAATACAATCAAATAACTTCATTATTCTTTCCCCATTTCATATAAA
>NW_022045745.1:0-126432 GCF_003285905.1 Drosophila hydei
ATACCATTATCAACTATTATACTAAGTAACGATACCAAGATTCGAAATAAGTTTTAGAACCAAGTATCGATACCAAGTATCGATACCAAGTGTGGAATCCAAATATCGATACCAAGTTTCGATACCAAGTTTCGATACCAAGTGTCAAAACCAAGTATCGATACCAATTATCAATACCAATTATTAATACGAAGTATTAATACCAAGTAACGATACCAAGGATCGATACCAAGTATCGATTCCAACTATAATATTAAGTAACGATACCAAGATTCGAAATAAGTTTTAGAACCAAGTATCGATACCAAGGATCGATACCAAATATCGATACCAAGTATCGATACCAAATATCGATACCAAGGATCGATACCAAGTATCGATACCAACTATAATACTAAGTAACGATACCAAGATTCGAAATAAGTTCTGGAACCAAGTATCGATTCCAAATATCGATACCAAGTTTTGCTACCGATACCAAGTATCAGTAAAAAGTTTCGATACCAAGTATCGATACCAAGTACTAAGTATCGTTACGAAGTATCGATACAAGTATCGATACCAAGTATCGATACCAAGTGTCGAATCCAAATATCGATACCAAGTTTCGATATCAAGTATCAATGCCAAGTTTCGAAACCAAGTATCGATACCAATTATCAATACCAATTATTAATACCACGTATTAATACCAAGTATCGATACCAAGGATAGATACCAAGTGTCGAATCCAAATATCGATACCAAGTTTCGATACCAAGTATTAATACCAAGTTTCGAAACCAAGTATCGATACCAATTATCAATACCAATTATTAATACCAAGTATTAATACCAAGTATCGATACCAAGTCTCGATACCAAGGATCGATACCAAGTTTGGATTTCATGTATCGATACCAAGTATCGTTACCAAGTATCGATTCCAAATATCGATACCAAGTATCAATACCAAGTTTCGAAACCAAGCATCGATACCAATTATCAATACCAATAATTAATACCACGTATTAATACCAATTATCGATACCAAGGATCGATACCAAGTATCGATACCAAGGATACATACCAAGTATCGAAACCAAGTCTCGATACCAAGGATCGATACCAAGTTTGGATTTCATGTATCGATACCAAGTATCGTTACCAAGTATCGATTCAAACTATAATACTAAGTAACGATACATAGATTCGAAATAAGTTTTAGAACCAAGTATCGATACCAAGGATCGATACCAAGTATTGATACCAAGTATCGATACCAAGTATCGATACCAAATATCGATACCAAGGATCGATACCAAGTATCGATACCAACTATAATACTAAGTAACGATACCAAGATTCGAAATAAGTTCTGGAACCAAGTATCGATTCCAAGTATCGATACAAAGTTTTGCTACCGAGTATCAATACCAAGTTACGAAACCAAGTATCGATACCAATTATCAATACCAATTATTAATACTAAGTATTAATACCAAGTATCGATACCAAGTATCGATGCCAAGTAGCGATACCAAGTTTCGATACAAAGTATCTATACCAAGTATCGGTACCAAGTTTCGATACCAAGTATCGATACCAGGTACTAAGTATCGTTACCAAGTATCGATACCATGGATCGATACCAAGTATCGTTACCAAGTATCAGTACCAAGTTTCGATACCAAGTATCGATACCAGGTACTAAGTATCGTTACCAAGTATGAATACCAAGTATCGATACCAAGTATCGATACCAAGTGTCGAATCCAAATATCGATACCAAGTTTCGATACCAAGTATCGATACCAAGGATCGATACCAAGTATCGATACCAAGTATCGATACCAAGTATCGATACCAAATATCGATACCAAGGATCGATACCAAGTATCGATACCAACTATAATACTAAGTAACGATACCAAGATTCGAAATAAGTTCTGGAACCAAGTATCGATTCCAAGTATCGATACAAAGTTTTGCTACCGAGTATCAATACCAAGTTACGAAACCAAGTATCGATACCAATTATCAATACCAATTATTAATACCCAGTATTAATACCAAGTAACGATACCAAGGATCGATACCCAGTATCGATTCCAACTATAATATTAAGTAACGATACCAGGATTCGAAATAAGTTTTAGAACCAAGTATCGATACCAAGGATCGATACCAAGTATCGATACCAAGTATCGATACCAAATATCGATACCAAGGATCGATACCAAGTATCGATACCAACTATAATACTAAGTAACGATACCAAGATTCGAAATAAGTTCTGGAACCAAGTATCGATTCCAAGTACCGATACCAAGTATCAGTACCAAGTTTCGATACCAAGTATCGATACCAAGTACTAAGTATCGTTACCAAGTATCGATACAAGTATCGATACCAAGTATCGATACCAAGTGTCGAATCCAAATATCGATACCAAGTTTTGATATCAAGTATCAATGCCAAGTTTCGAAACCAAATATCGATACCAATTATCAATTTCAATTATTAATACCACGTATTAATACCAAGTATCGATACCAAGGATCGATACCAAGTATCGATACAAAGGATAGATACCAAGTATCGATACCAAGTCTCGATACCAAGGATCGATACCAAGTTTGGATTTCATGTATCGATACCAAGTATCGATTCCAACTATAATACTAAGTAACGATACCAAGATTCGAAATAAGTTTCAGAACCAGGTATCGACACCAAGGATCGATACCAAGGATCGAAACCAAGTATCGATACCAAGCATCGATACCAAATATCGATACCAAGGATCGATACCAAGTATCGATACCAACTATAGTACTAAGTAACGATACCAAGATTCGAAATAAGTTTTGGAACCATGTATCGTTTCCAAGTATCGATACCAAGTTTTGCTACCGAGTATCAATACCAAGTTACGAAACCAAGTATCGATACCAATTATCAATACCAATTATTAATACTAAGTATTAATACCAAGTATCGATACCAAGGATCGAAACCAAGTATCGATACCAAGTATCGATACCAAGTATTGATACCAAGTGTCGATACCAAGTATCGATACCAAGGATCGATACCAAGTATCGTTACCAAGTATCAGTACCAAGTTTCGATTCCAAGTATCTATACCAGGTACTAAGTATCGTTACCAAGTATGAATACCAAGTATCGATACCAAGTATCGATACCAAGTGTCGAATCCAAATATCGATACCAAGTTTCGATACCAAGTATCAATACCAAGTTTCGAAACCAAGTATCGATACCAATTATCAATACCAATTATTAATACCACGTATTAATACCAAGTATCGATACCAAGGATCGATACCAAGTATCGATACCAAGGATAGATACCAAGTATCGATACCAAGTCTCGATACCAAGGATCGATCCCAAGTTTGGATTTCATGTATCGATACCAAGTATCTTTACCAAGTATCGATTCAAACTATTATACTAAGTAACGATACCAAGATTCGAAATAAGTTTTAGAACCAAGTATCGATACCAAGGATCGATACCAAGTATCGATACCAAGTATCGATGCCATGAATCAATACCAAGTTTCGATACCAAGTATCGATACCAAGTTATGATACCAAGTATAGATACCAAGTATCGATACCAAGTATCGATGCCAAGTATCGATACCAAGTATCGATACAAAGTTTCGATCGAAGTATCGATACCAAGTTTCGATACCAAGTGTCAAAACCAAGTATCGATACCAATTATCTATACCAATTATTAATACGAAGTATTAATACCAAGTAACGATACCAAGGATCGATACCAAGTATCGATTCCAACTATAATATTAAGTAACGATACCAAGATTCGAAATATGTTTTAGAACCAAGTATCGATACCAAGGATCGATACCAAGTATCGATACCAAGTATCGATACCAAATATCGATACCAAGGATCGATACCAAGTATCGATACCAACTATAATACTAAGTAACGATACCAAGATTCGAAATAAGTTCTGGAACCAAGTATCGATTCCAAATATCGATACCAAGTTTTGCTACCGATACCAAGTATCAGTACCAAGTTTCGATACCAAGTATCGATACCAAGTACTAAGTATCGTTACGAAGTATCGATACAAGTATCGATACCAAGTATCGATACCAAGTGTCGAATCCAAATATCGATACCAAGTTTCGATATCAAGTATCAATGCCAAGTTTCGAAACCAAGTATCGATACCAATTATCAATACCAATTATTAATACCACGTATTAATACCAAGTATCGATACCAAGGATAGATACCAAGTGTCGAATCCAAATATCGATACCAAGTTTCGATACCAAGTATCAATACCAATTATTAATACTAAGTATTAATACCAAGTATCGATACCAAGTATCGATACCAAGTATCGATACCAAGTATCGATAACAAGTATCGATACCAAGTATCGATACCAAGTTTCGATACCAAGTATCGATACCAAGTATCAGTACCAAGTTTCGATACCAAGTATCGATACCAGGTACTAAGTATCGTTACCAAGTATCGATACCAAGTATCGATACCAAGTTTTGCTACCGAGTATCAATACCAAGATATGAAACCAAGTATCGATACCAATTATCAATACCAATTATTAATACTAAGTATTAATACCAAGTATCGATACCAAGTATCGATACCAAGTATCGATACCAAGTATCGATACCAAGTATCGATACCAAGTATCGATACCAAGTTACGAAACCAAGTATCGATACCAATTATCAATACCAATTATTAATACTAAGTATTAATACCAAGTATCGATACCAAGGATCGAAACCAAGTATCGATACCAAGTATCGGTACCAAGTTTCGATACCAAGAATCGATACCAAGTTTCGATACCAAGTATCAGTACCAAGTTTCGGTACCAAGTATCGATACCAGGTACTAAGTATCGTTACCAAGTTTCGATACCAAGTATCGATACCAAGTATCAGTACCAAGTTTCGATACCAAGTATCGATACCAAGTATCGATACCAAGTATCGATACCAACTATAATACTAAGTAACGATACCAAGATTCGAAATAAGTTTTGAAACCAAGTATCGACACCAAGGATCGATACCAAGAATCGATACCAAGTTTCGATACCAAATATCAGTACCAAGTTTCGATACCAAGTATCGATACCAGGTACTAAGTATCGTTACCAAGTATCGATGCCAAGTATCGATACCAAGTATCGATACCAAGTTTCGATACCAAGTATCGATACCAAGTATCAGTACCAAGTTTCGATACCAAGTATCGTTACCAAGTATCGATACCAAGTATCGATACCAACTATAATACTAAGTAACGATACCAAGATTCGAAATAAGTTTTGGAACCAAGTATCGATTCCAAGTATCGATACCAAGTATCGATACCAAGTATCGATACCAAGTGTCGAATTCAAATATCGATACAAAGTTTCGATACCAAGTATCAATACCAAGTTTCGAAACCAAGTATCTATACCAATTATCAATACCACGTATTAATACCAAGTATCGATACCAAGGATCGATACCAAGGATCGATACCAAGTATCGATACCAAGCATCGATACCAAATATCGATACCAAGTTTCGAAACCAAGTATCGATACCAATTATCAATACCAATTATTAATACCACGTATTAATACCAAGTATCGATACCAAGTATCGATTCCAAGTATCGATACCAAGTTTTGCTACTGAGTATCAATACCAAGTTACGAAACCAAGTGTCGATACCAATTATCAATACCAATTATTAATACTAAGTATTAATACCAAGTATCGATACCAAGGATCGAAACCAAGTATCGATACCAAGTATCGATACCAAGTATCGATACCAAGTTTCGATACCAAGTATCGATACCAAGTATCAGTACCAAGTTTCGATACCAAGTATCGATACCAGGTACTAAGTATCGTTACCAAGTATCGATACCAAATATCGATACCAAGTGTCGAATCCAAATATCGATACCAAGTTTTGATACCAAGTATCAATACCAAGTTTCGAAACCAAGTATCGATACCAATTATCAATACCAATTATTTATACCACGTATTAATACCAAGTATCGATGCCAAGGATCGATACCAAGTATCGATACCAAGTATAGATACCAAGTATCGATACCAAGTCGCGATACCAAGGATCGATACCAAGTTTGGATTTCATGTATCGATACCAAGTATCGTTACCAAGTATCGATTCCAACTATAATACTAAGTAACGATACCAAGATTCGAAATAAGTTTTGGAGCCAAGTATCGATTCCAAGTATCGATACCAAGTTTTGATACCGTGTATCGATACCAAGTTTCGATACCAAGTATCGATACCAAGTATCAGTACCTAGTTTCGATACCAAGTATCGATACCAGGTACTAAGTATCGTTACCAAGGATCGATACCAAGTATCGATACCAAGTATCGATACCAAATATCGATACCAAGGATCGATACCAAGTATCGATACCAAGTCACGATACCAAGGATAGATACCAAGTATCGATACCAAGTCTCGATACCAAGGATCGATACCAAGTTTGGACTTCATGTATCGATACCACGTATCGATTCCAACTATAATACTAAGTAACGATACCAAGATTCGAAATAAGTTTCAGAACCAAGTATCGACACCAAGGATCGATACCAAGGATCGAAACCAAGTATCGATACCAAGCATCGATACCAAATATCGATACCAAGGATCGATACCAAGTATCGATACCAACTATAGTACTAAGTAACGATACCAAGATTCGAAATAAGTTTTGGAACCATGTATCGATTCCAAGTATCGATACCAAGTTTTGCTACCGAGTATCAATACCAAGTTACGAAACCAAGTATCGATACCAATTATCAATACCAATTATTAATACTAAGTATTAATACCAAGTATCGATACAAAGGATCGAAACCAAGTATCGATACCAAGTATCGATACCAAGTATCGATACCAAGTATCGATACCAAGTATCGATACCAAGTATCGATACCAGGTACTAAGTATCGTTACCAAGTATGAATACCAAGTATCGATACCAAGTGTCGAATCCAAATATCGATACCAAGTTTCGATACCAAGTATCAATACCAAGTTTCGAAACCAAGTATCGATACCAATTATCAATACCAATTATTAATACCACGTATTAATACCAAGTATCGATAATAAGGATCGATACCAAGTATCGATTCCAACTATAATATTAAGTAACGATAACAAGATTCGAAATAAGTTTTAGAACCAAGTATCGATACTAAGGATCGATACCAAGTATTGATACCAAGTATCGATACCAAATATCGATACCAAGGATCGATACCAAGTATCGATACCAACTATAATACTAAGTAACGATACCGAGATTCGAAATAAGTTCTGGAACCAAGTATCGATTCCAAGTATCGATACCAAGTTTTGCTACCGATACCAAGTATCAGTACCAAGTTTCGATACCAAGTATCGATACCAAGTACTAAGTATCGTTACCAAGTATCGATACAAGTTTCGATACCAAGTATCGATACCAAGTACTAAGTATCGTTACCAAGTTTCGATATCAAGTATCAATGCCAAGTTTCGAAACCAAGTATCGATACCAATTATCAATTCCAATTATTAATACCACGTATTAATACCAAGTATCGATACCAAGGATCGATACCAAGTATCGATACCAAGGATAGATACCAAGTATCGATACCAAGTCTCGATACCAAGGATCGATACCAAGTTTGGATTTCATGTATCGATTCCAAGTATCGTTACCAAGTATCGATTCCAACTATAATACTAAGTAACGACACCAAGATTCGAAATAAGTTTCAGAACCAAGTATCGACACCAAGGATCGATACCAAGGATCGAAACCAAGTATCGATACCAAGCATCGATACCAAATATCGATACCAAGGATCGATACCAAGTATCGATACCAATATATAGTACTAAGTAACGATAAGTAATAAGTAATAAGTTTTGGAACCATGTATCGATTCCAAGTATCGATACCAAGTTTTGCTACCGAGTATCAATACCAAGATACGAAACCAAGTATCGATACCAATTATCAATACCAATTATTAATACTAAGTATTAATACCAAGTATCGATACCAAGTATCGATACCAAGTATCGATACCAAGTATCGATACCAAGTATCGATACCAAGTATCGATACCAAGTATCGATACCAAGTATCGATACCAAGTTTCGATACCAAGTATCGATACCAAGTATCAGTACCAAGTTTCGATACCAAGTATCGATACCAGGTACTAAGTATCGTTACCAAGTATCGATACCAAGTATCGATACCAAGTGTCGAATCCAAATATCGATACCAAGTTTCGATACCAAGTATCAATACCAAGTTTCGAAACCAAGTATCGATACCAATTATCAATACCAATTATTAATACCACGTATTAATACCAAGTATCGATACCTAGGATCGATACCAAGTATCGATACCAAGGATAGATACCAAGTATCGATACCAAGTCTCGATACCAAGGATCGATACCAAGTTTGGATTTCATGTATCGATACCAAGTATCGTTACCAAATATCGATTCCAACTATAATACTAAGTAATGATTCGAAATAAGTTTCAGAACCAAGTATCGACCCCAAGGATCGATACCAAGGATCGAAACCAAGTATCGATACCAAGCATCGATACCAAATATCGATACCAAGGATCGATACCAACTATAGTACTAAGTAACGATACCAAGATTCGAAATAAGTTTTGGAACCATGTATCGATTCCAAGTATCGATACCAAGTTTTGCTACCGAGTATCCATACCAAGTTACGAAACCAAGTATCGGTACCAATTATCAATACCAATTATTAAAACTAAGTATTAATACCAAGTATCGATTGCAAGGATCGAAACCAAGTATCGATACCAAGTATCGGTACCAAGTTTCGATACCAAGAATCGATACCAAGTTTCGATACCAAGTATCAGTACCAAGTTTCGATACCAAGTATCGATACCAGGTACTAAGTATCGTTACCAAGTTTCGATACCAAGTATCGATACCAAGTATCAGTACCAAGTTTCGATACCAAGTATCGATACGAACTATAATACTAAGTAACGATACCATAATTCGAAATAAGTTTTGAAACCAAGTATCGACACCAAGGATCGATACCAAGAATCGATACCAAGTTTCGATACCAAGTATCAGTACCAAGTTTCGATACCAAGTATCGATACCAGGTACTAAGTATCGTTACCAAGTTTCGATACCAAGTTTCGATACCAAATATCAGTACCAAGTTTCGATACCAAGTATCGATACCAGGTACTAAGTATCGTTACCAAGTATCGATGCCAAGTATCGATACCAAGTATCGATACCAAGTTTCGATACCAAGTATCGATACCAAGTATCAGTACCAAGTTTCGATACCAAGTATCGTTACCAAGTATCGATACCAAGTATCGATACTAACTATCGATACCAAGTGTCGAATCCAAGTATCGATACCAAATATCGATACCAAGGATCGATACCAAGTATCGATACCAACTATAATACTAAGTAACGATACCAAGATTCGAAATAAGTTTTGGAACCAAGTATCGATTCCAAGTATCGATACCAAGTTTTGCTACCGAGTATCAATACCAAGTTACGAAACCAAGTATCGATACCAATTATCAATACCAATTATTAATACTAAGTATTAATACCAAGAATCGATACCAAGTGTCGAATCCAAATATCGATACCAAGTTTTGATACCAAGTATCAATACCAAGTTTCGAAACCAAGTATCGATACCAATTATCAATACCAATTATTAATACCAAGTATTAATACCAAGTATCGATACCAAGGATCGATACCAAGTATCGATACCAAGGATAGATACCAAATATCGATACCAAGTCTCGATACCAAGGATCGATACCAAGTTTGGATTTCATGTATAGATACCAAGTATCGTTGCCAAGTATCGATTCCAACTATAATACTAAGTAACGATACCAAGATTCGAAATAAGTTTTAGAACCAAGTACCGATACCAAGGATCGATACCAAGGATCGATACCAAGTATCGATACCAAGTATCGATCCCAAATATCGATACCAAGGATCGATACCAAGTATCGATACCAAGTATCAGTACCAAGTTTCGATACCAAGTATCGATACCAGATACTAAGTATCGTTACCAAGTATCGATACCAAGTATCGATACCAAGTATCGATACCAAGTGTCGAATCCAAATATCGATACAAAGTTTCGATACCAAGTATCAATACCAAGTTTCGAAACCAAGTATCGATACCAATTATCAATACCAATTATTAATACCACGTATTAATACCAAGTATCGATACCAAGGATCGATACCAAGTATCGATACCAAGGATAGATACCAAGTATCGATACCAAGTCACGATACCATGGATCGATACCAAGTATCGATACCAAGCATCGATACCAAATATCGATACCAAGGATCGATACCAAGTATCGATACCAACTATAATACTAAGTAACGATACCAAGATTCGAAATAAGTTTTGGAGCCAAGTATCGATTCCAAGTATCGATACCAAGTTTTGCTACCGAGTATCAATACCAAGTTACGAAACCAAGTATCGATACCAATTATCAATACCAATTATTAATACTAAGTATTAATACCAAGTATCGATACCAAGGATCGAAACCAAGTATCGATACCAAGTATCGATACCAAGTATCGATACCAAGTATCGATACCAAGTATCGATACCAAGTTTCGATACCAAGTATCGATACCAAGTATCAGTACCAAGTTTCGATACCAAGTATCGATACCAGGTACTAAGTATCGTTACCAAGTATCGATACCAAATATCGATACCAAGTGTCGAATCCAAATATCGATACCAAGTTTTGATACCAAGTATCAAAACCAAGTTTCGAAACCAAGTATCGATACCAATTATCAATACCAATTATTAATACTAAGTATTTATACCAAGTATCGATTCCAAGGATCGAAACCAAGTATCGATACCAAGTATCGGTACCAAGTTTCGATACCAAGTATCGATACCAAGTTTCGATACCAAGTATCGATACCAAGTTTCGATACCAAGTATCAGTACCAAGTTTCGATACCAAGTATCGATACCAGGTACTAAGTATCGTTAATAAGTATCGATACTAACTATCGATACCAAGTGTCGAATCCTTGTATCGATTCCAGGTATCGATACCATGTTTCGATACCAAGTATCGATACCAAGTTTCGATACCGAGTAACAATACCAAGTTTCTGTTTCAAGTATCGATATCAAGTATCGTTACCAAGTATCGATACCAAGAATCATACTAAGTAACGATACCAAGTTTCGGTACCAAGTATCGGTACCAAGTATCGGTACCAAGATTCGATTCCAAGTATCCATACCGAGTAACAATACCAAGTTTCTATTTCATGTATCGCTTGATATCGATACAAGTATCGATACCAGGTATAATACTAAGTTACGATACCAAGTTTAGATACAAAGTATCGATACAAAGTATCGATACCAAGTATCATTACAAGTATCAATGTGAATTATCGAGACCAAGTATCGATACCAAGTTTCGATACCAAGTTTCGATACCTATTAACGATACCAAGTATTGACACCAAGTTTCAATACATAGTATCGCTACCAAGTATCGATACCAAGTTTAGATACCAAGTATAGATACCAAGTATCGATCGATCCCAAGTATCGATACCAAGTATCGATGCCAAGTTTCGATCCAAGTATCGATACCAAGTTTCGATACCAAGTATCAGTACCAAGTTTCGATACCAAGTATCGATACCAGGTACTACGTATCGTTACCAAGTTTCGATACCAAGTATCGATACCAAGTATCAGTACCAAGTTTCGATACCAAGTATCGATACCAAGTATCGATACCAACTATAATACTAAGTAACCATACCAAGATTCGAAATAAGTTTTGAAACCAAGTATCGACACCAAGGATCGATACCAAGAATCGATACCAAGTTTCGATACCAAATATCAGTACCAAGTTTCGATACCAAGTATCGATACCAGGTACTAAGTATCGTTACCAAGTATCGATGCCAAGTATCGATACCAAGTATCGATACCAAGTTTCGATACCAAGTATCGATACCAATTATCAGTACCAAGTTTCGATACCAAGTATCGATACCAAGTATCGATACTAACTATCGATACCAAGTGTCGAATACAAGTATCGATACCAAATATCGATACCAAGGATCGATACCAAGTATCGATACCAACTATAATACTAAGTAACGATACCAAGATTCGAAATAAGTTTTGGAACCAAGTATCGATTCCAAGTATCGATACCAAGTTTTGCTACCGAGTATCAATACCAAGTTACGAAACCAAGTATCGATACCAATTATCAATACCAATTATTAATACTAAGTATTAATACCAAGAATCGATACCAAGTGTCGAATCCAAATATCGATACCAAGTTTTGATACCAAGTATCAATACCAAGTTTCGAAACCAAGTATCGATACCAATTATCAATACCAATTATTAATACCAAGTATTAATACCAAGTATCGATACCAAGGATCGATACCAAGTATCGATACCAAGGATAGATACCAAATATCGATACCAAGTCTCGATACCAAAGATCGATACCAAGTTTGGATTTCATGTATAGATACCAAGTATCGTTGCCAAGTATCGATTCCAACTATAATACTAAGTAACGATACCAAGATTCGAAATAAGTTTTAGAACCAAGTACCGATACCAAGGATCGATACCAAGGATCGATACCAAGGATCGATACCAAGTATCGATACCAAGTATCGATCCCAAATATCGATACCAAGGATCGATACCAAGTATCGATACCAAGTATCAGTACCAAGTTTCGATACCAAGTATCGATACCAGGTACTAAGTATCGTTACCAAGTATCGATACCAAGTGTCGATACCAAGTATCGATACCAAGTGTCGAATCCAAATATCGATACAAAGGTTCGATACCAAGTATCAAAACCAAGTTTCGAAACCAAGTATCGATACCAATTATCAATACCAATTATTATTACCACGTATTAATACCAAGTATCGATACCAAGGATCGATACCAAGTATCGATACCAAGTATCGATACCAAGTATCAGTACCAAGTTTCGATACCAAGTACCGATACCAGGTACTAAGTATCGTTACCAAGTATCGATACCAAATATCGATACCAAGTGTCGAATCCAAATATAGATACCAAGTTTTGATACCAAGTATCAATACCAAGTTTCGAAACCAAGTATCGATACCAATTATCAATACCAATTATTTATACCACGTATTAATACCAAGTATCGATGCCAAGGATTGATACCAAGTATCGATACCAAATATAGATACCAAGTATCGATACCAAGTCGCGATACCAAGGATCGATACCAAGTTTGGATTTCATGTATCGATACCAAATATCGTTACCAAGTATCGATTCCAACTATAGTACTAAGTAACGATACCAAGATTCGAAATAAGTTTTGGAGCCAAGTATCGATTCCAAGTATCGATACCAAGTTTTGCTACCGAGTATCAATACCAAGTTACGAAACCAAGTATCGATACCAATTATCAATACCAATTATTTATACCACGTATTAATACCAAGTATCGATACCAAGGATCGATACCAAGAATCGATACCAAGTATCGATACCAAGTATCAGTACCAAGTTTCGATACCAAGTATCGATACCAGGTACTAAGTATCGTTACCAAGTATCGATACCAAATATCGATACCAAGTGTCGAATCCAAATATCGATACCAAGTTTTGATACCAAGTATCAATACCAAGTTTCGAAACCAAGTATCGATACCAATTATCAATACCAATTATTAATACTAAGTATTTATACCAAGTATCGATTCCAAGGATCGAAACCAAGTATCGATACCAAGTATCGGTACCAAGTTTCGATACCAAGTATCGATACCAAGTTTCGATACCAAGTATCGATACCAAGTTTCGATACCAAGTATCAGTACCAAGTTTCGATACCAAGTATCGATACCAGGTACTAAGTATCGTTAATAAGTATCGATACTAACTATCGATACCAAGTGTCGAATCCTTGTATCGATTCCAGGTATCGATACCAAGTTTCGATACCAAGTATCGATACCAAGTATCAGTACCAAGTTTCGATACCAAGTATCGATACCAGGTACTAAGTATCGTTACCAAGTATCGATACCAAATATCGATACCAAGTGTCGAATCCAAATATCGATACCAAGTTTTGATACTGTGTATCAATACCAAGTTTCGAAACCAAGTATCGATACCAATTATCAATACCAATTATTAATACTAAGTATTTATACCAAGTATCGATTCCAAGGATCGAAACCAAGTATCGATACCAAGTATCGGTACCAAGTTTCGATACCAAGTATCGATACCAAGTTTCGATACCAAGTATCGATACCAAGTTTCGATACCAAGTATCAGTACCAAGTTTCGATACCAAGTATCGATACCAGGTACTAAGTATCGTTAATAAGTATCGATACTAACTATCGATACCAAGTGTCGAATCCTTGTATCGATTCCAGGTATCGATACCAAGTATCGTTACCAAGTATCGATACCAAGAATCATACTAAGTAACGATACCAAGTTTCGGTACCAAGTATCGGTACCAAGTATCGGTACCAAGATTCGATACCAAGTATCCATACCGAGTAACAATACCAAGTTTCTATTTCATGTATCGCTTGATATCGATACAAGTATCGATACCATGTATAATACTAAGTTACGATACCAAGTTTAGATACAAAGTATCGATACAAAGTATCGATACCAAGTATCATTACCAAGTATCAATGTGAATTATCGAGGCCAAGTATCGATACCAAGTTTCGATACCAAGTTTCGATACCTATTAACGATACCAAGTATTGACACCAAGTTTCAATACATAGTATCGCTACCAAGTATCGATACCAAGTTTAGATACCAAGTATAGATACCAAGTATCGATCGATCCCAAGTATCGATACCAAGTATCGATACCAAGTTTCGATCCAAGTATCGATACCAAGTTTCGATACCAAGTATCAGTACCAAGTTTCGATACCAAGTATCGATACCAGGTACTAAGTATCGTTACCAAGTTTCGATACCAAGTATCGATACCAAGTATCTGTACCAAGTTTCGATACCAAGTATCGATACCAACTATAATACTAAGTAACGATACCAAGATTCGAAATAAGTTTTGAAACCAAGTATCGACACCAAGGATCGATACCAAGAATCGATACCAAGTTTCGATACCAAATATCAGTACCAAGTTTCGATACCAAGTATCGATACCAGGTACAAAGTATCGTTACCAAGTATCGATGCCAAGTATCGATACCAAGTATCGATACCAAGTTTCGATACCAAGTATCGATACCAAGTATCAGTACCAAGTTTCGATACCAAGTATCGTTACCAAGTATCGATACCAAGTATCGATACTAACTATCGATACCAAGTGTCTAATCCAAGTATCGATACCAAATATCGAAACCAAGGATCGATACCAAGTATCGATACCAAGTATCGATACCAACTATAATACTAAGTAACGATACCAAGATTCGAAATAAGTTTTGGAACCAAGTATCGATTCCAAGTATCGATACCAAGTTTTGCTACCGAGTATCAATACCAAGTTACGAAACCAAGTATCGATACCAATTATCAATACCAATTATTAATACTAAGTATTAATACCAAGAATCGATACCAAGTGTCGAATCCAAATATCGATACCAAGTTTTGATACCAAGTATCAATACCAAGTTTCGAAACCAAGTATCGATACCAATTATCAATACCAATTATTAATACCAAGTATTAATACCAAGTATCGATACCAAGGATCGATACCAAGTATCGATACCAATGATAGATACCAAATATCGATACCAAGTCTCGATACCAAAGATCGATACCAAGTTTGGATTTCATGTATAGATACCAAGTATCGTTGCCAAGTATCGATTCCAACTATAATACTAAGTAACGATACCAAGATTCGAAATAAGTTTTAGAACCAAGTACCGATACCAAGGATCGATACCAAGGATCGATGCCAAGGATCGATACCAAGGATCGATACCAAGTATCGATACCAAGTATCGATCCCAAATATCGATACCAAGGATCGATACCAAGTATCGATACCAAGTATCAGTACCAAGTTTCGATACCAAGTATCGATACCAGGTACTAAGTATCGTTACCAAGTATCGATACCAAGTGTCGATACCAAGTATCGATACCAAGTGTCGAATCCAAATATCGATACAAAGTTTCGATACCAAGTATCAAAACCAAGTTTCGAAACCAAGTATCGATACCAATTATCAATACCACTTATTAATACCACGTATTAATACCAAGTATCGATACCAAGGATCGATACCAAGTATCGATACCAAAGATAGATACCAAGTATCGATACCAAGTCACGATACCAAGGATCGATACCAAGTATCGATACCAATCATCGATACCAAATATCGATACCAAGGATCGATACCAAATATCGATACCAAGGATCGATACCAAGTATCGATACCAAGGATAGATACCAAGTATCGATACCAAGTCACGATACCAAGGATCGATACCAAGTATCGATACCAAGGATCGATACCAAGTATCGATACCAAGTATCGATCCCAAATATCGATACCAAGGATCGATACCAAGTATCGATACCAAGTATCAGTACCAAGTTTCGATACCAAGTATCGATACCAGGTACTAAATATCGTTACCAAGTATCGATACCAAGTGTCGATACCAAGTCTCGATACCAAGGATCGATACCAAGTATCGATACCAAATATCGATACCAAGGATCGATACCAAATATCGATACCAAGGATCGATACCAAGTATCGATACCAACTATAATACTAAGTAACGATACCAAGATTCGAAATAAGTTTTGGAGCCAAGTATCGATTCCAAGTATCGATACCAAGTTTTGCTACCGAGTATCAATACCAAGTTACGAAACCAAGTATCGATACCAATTATCAATACCAATTATTAATACTATGTATTAATACCAAGTATCGATACCAAGGATCGATACCAAGGATCGATACCAAGTATCGATACCAAGCATCGATACCAAATATCGATACCAACTATAATACTAAGTAACGATACCAAGATTCGAAATAAGTTTTGGAGCCAAGTATCGATTCCAAGTATCGATACCAAGTTTTGATACCGAGTATCAATACCAAGTTTCGAAACCAAGTATCGATACCAGGTACTAAGTATCGTTACCAAGTATCGATACCAAATATCGATACCAAGTGTCGAATCCAAATATCGATACCAAGTTTTGATACCAAGTATCAATACCAAGTTTCGAAACCAAATATCAATACCAATTATCAATACCAATTATTTATACCACGTATTAATACCAAGTATCGATGCCAAGGATCGATACCAAGTATCGATACCAAGTATAGATACCAAGTATCGATACCAAGTCGCGATACCAAGGATCGATACCAAGTTTGGATTTCATGTATCGATACCAAGTATCGTTACCAAGTATCGATTCCAACTATAATACTAAGTAACGATACCAAGATTCGAAATAAATTTTGGAGCCAAGTATCGATTCCAAGTATCGATACCAAGTTTTGATACCGTGTATCAATACCAATTTTCGAAACCAAGTATCGATACCAATTATCAATACCAATTATTAATACTAAGTATTTATACCAAGTATCGATACCAAGGATCGATACCAAGGATCGATACCAAGTATCGATACCAAGCATCGATACCAAATATCGATACCAAGCATCGATACCAAGTATCGATACCAACTATAATACTAAGTAACGATACCAAGATTCGAAATAAGTTTTGGAGCCAAGTATCGATTCCAAGTATCGATACCAAGTTTTGATACCGAGTATCAATACCAAGTTTCGAAACCAAGTATCGATACCAGGTACTAAGTATCGTTACCAAGTATCGATACCAAATATCGATACCAAGTGTCGAATCCAAATATCGATACCAAGTTTTGATACCAAGTATCAATACCAAGTTTCGAAACCAAATATCGATACCAATTATCAATACCAATTATTTATACCACGTATTAATACCAAGTATCGATGCCAAGGATCGATACCAAGTATCGATACCAAGTATAGATACCAAGTATCGATACCAAGTCGCGATACCAAGGATCGATACCAAGTTTGGATTTCATGTATCGATACCAAGTATCGTTACCAAGTATCGATTCCAACTATAATACTAAGTAACGATACCAAGATTCGAAATAAATTTTGGAGCCAAGTATCGATTCCAAGTATCGATACCAAGTTTTGATACCGTGTATCAATACCAATTTTCGAAACCAAGTATCGATACCAATTATCAATACCAATTATTAATACTAAGTATTTATACCAAGTATCGATTCCAAGGATCGAAACCAAGTATCGATACCAAGTATCGGTACCAAGTTTCGATACCAAGTATCGATACCAAGTTTCGATACCAAGTATCGATACCAAGTTTCGATACCAAGTATCCGTACCAAGTTTCGATACCAAGTATCGATACCAAGTTTCGATACCGAGTAACAATACCAAGTTTCCATTTCAAGTATCGATATCAAGTATCGTTACCAAGTATCGATACCAAGAATCATACTAAGTAACGATACCAAGTTTCGGTACCAAGTATCGGTACCAAGATTCGATACCAAGTATCCATACCGAGTAACAATACCAAGTTTCTATTTCATGTATCGCTTGATATCGATACAAGTATCGATACCAGGTATAATACTAAGTTACGATACCAAGTTTAGATAAAAAGTATCGATACAAAGTATCGATACCAAGTATCATTACCAAGTATCAATGTGAATTATCGATACCAAGTATCGATACCAAGTTTCGATACCAAGTTTCGATACCTATTAACGATACCAAGTATTGACACCAAGTTTCAATACATAGTATCGCTACCAAGTATCGATACCCAGTTTAGATACCAAGTATAGATACCAAGTATCGATCGATACCAAGTATCAGTACCAAGTTTCGATACCAAGTATCGATACCAGGTACTAAGTATCGTTACCAAGTATCGATACCAAGTATCGATACCAAGTGTCGAATCCAAATATCGATACCAAGTTTTGATATAAGTATCAATACCAAGTTTCGAATCCAAGTTTCGAAACCAAGTATCGATACCAATTATCAATACCAATTATTAATACCACGTATTAATACCAAGTATCGATGCCAAGGATCGATACCAAGTATCGATACCAAGTATAGATACCAAGTATCGATACCAAGTCGCGATACCAAGGATCGATACCAAGTTTGGATTTCATGTATCGATACTAAGTATCGTTACCAAGTATCGATTCCAACTATAATACTAAGTAACGATACCAAGATTCGAAATAAGTTTTAGAACCAAGTATCGCTACCAAGGATCGATACCAAGGATCGATACCAAGTATCGATACCAAGCATCGATACCAAATATCGATACCAAGGATCGATACCAAGTATCGATACCAACTATAATACTAAGTAACGATACCAAGATTCGAAATAAGTTTTGGAGCCAAGTATCGATTCCAAGTATCGATACCAAGTTTTGATACCGAGTATCAATACCAAGTTTCGACACCAAGTATCGATACCAATTATCAATACCAATTATTAATACCAAGTATTTATACCAAGTATCGATACCAAGGATCGATACCAAGTATCGATACCAAGTATAGATACCAAGTATCGATACCAACTTTTATACCAAATAACGATACCAAGATTCGAAATTAGTTTTGGAACTAATTATCGATACCAAGTTTCGATAACAAGTATCGATACCAAGTATCGATACCAGGTACTAAGTATCGTTAATAAGTATCGATACTAACTATCGATACCAAGTGTCGAATCCTTGTATCGATTCCAGGTATCGATACTAAGTTTCGATACCAAGTATCGATACCAAGTTTCGATACCGAGTAACAATACCAAGTTTCTATTTCAAGTATCGATATCAAGTATCGATACCAAGTATCGATACCAAGAATCATACTAAGTAACGATACCAAGTTTCGGTACCAAGTATCGGTACCAAGTATCGGTACCAAGTTTCGATACCTATTAACGATACCAAGTATTGACACCAAGTTTCAAAACATAGTATCGCTACCAAGTATCGATACCAAGTTTAGATACCAAGTATAGATACCAAGTATCGATCGATCCCAAGTATCGATACCAAGTATTGATACCAAGTTTCGATCCAAGTATCGATACCAAGTTTCGATACCAAGAATCAATACCAAGTTGCGAAACCAAGAATCAATACCAAGTTTCGGAACCAAGTATCGATACCAATTATCAATATCAATTATTAATACCAAGTATTTATACCAAGTATCGATACCAAGGATCGATACCAAGTATCTATACCAAGGATAGATACCAAGTATCGATACCAACTTTTATACCAAATAACGATACCAAGATTCGAAATTAGTTTTGGAACTAATTATCGATACCAAGTTTCGATAACAAGTATCGATACCAAGTATCGATACCATGTACTAAGTATCGTTACCAAGTATCGATGGCAAGTATCGATACTAACTATCGATACCAAGTGTCGAATCCAAATATCGATACCAAGTTGCGATACCAAGTATCGATAGCAATTATCAATACCAATTATTAATACCAAGTATTAATACCAAGTAACGATACCAAGGATCGATACCAAGTATCGATACCAAGGACAGATACCAAGTATCGATACCAACTCTCGATACCAACTCTCGATACCAAGTTTGGATTTCATGTATCGATACCAAGTATCGTTACCAAGTATCGATTCCAACTATAATACTAAGTAACGATACCAAGATTCGAAATAAGTTTTAGAACCAAGTATTGATACCAAGGATCGATACCAAGTATTGATACCAAGGATCGATACCAAGTATCGATACCAAGGATCGATACCAAGTATCGATACCAAATATCGATACCAAGTATCGATAGCAAGTATCGATACTAACTATCGATACCAAGTATCAATTCCAAGTTTCGAAACTAAGTATCGAAACCAATTATCAATACCAATTATTAATACCGAGTATTAATACCAAGTATCGATACCAAGTATCAATTCCAAGTTTCGAAACCAAGTATCGATACCAATTATCAATACCAATTATTAATACCGAGTATTAATCGATACCAAGGATCGATACAAAGTATCGATACCAAGTATCGATACCAAGTCTCGATACCAAGAATCGATACCAAGTCTAGTTACCAAGTATCGATACCAACAGTAATACTAAGTAACGATACCAAGATTCGAAATAAGTTTTGGAACCAGGTATCTATTCCAAGTATCGATACCAAGTTTTGATACCGAGTATCAATACCAAGTTTCTATTTCAAGTATCGATATCAAGTATCCTTACCAAGTATCGATACCAAGAATCATACTAAGTAACGATACCAAGTTTCGGTACCAAGTATCGGTACCAAGATTCGATACCAAGTATCCATACCGAGTAACGATACCAAGTTTCTATTTCATGTAACGCTTGATATCGATACAAGTATCGATACCAGGTATAATACAGAGTTACGATACCAAGTTTAGATACAAAGTATTGATACAAAGTATCGATACCAAGTATCATTACCAAGTATCAATGCCAATTATCGAAACCAAGTATCGATACCAAGTTTCGATACCAAGTTTCGATACCTATTAACGATACCAAGTATTGACACCAAGTTTCGATACAAAGAATCGCTACCAAGTATCGATACCAAGTTTAGATACCAAGTATAGATACCAAGTATCGATACCAAGTTTTGATACCAAGTATCGATACCAATTATCAATACCAATTATTAATACCAAGTATAAATACCAAGTAATGATACCAAGGATCGATACCAAGTATCGATACCAAGGATCGATACCAAGTATCGATACCAAGGATCGATACCAAGTATCGATACCAAGGATCGATACCAAGTATCGATACCAACTATTATACCAAATAACGATACCAAGATTCGAAATTAGTTTTGGAACCAATTATCGATACCAAGTTTCGATAACAAGTATCGATAGCAAGTTTCGATAACAAGTATCGATACCAAGTATCGATACCATGTACTAAGTATCGTTACAAAGTATCGATGGCAAGTATCGATACTAACTATCGATACCAAGGGTCGATACCAAGTAGCGATACCAAGTATCAGTACCAAGTTTCGATACCAAGTATCGTTACCAAGTATCGATACCAAGTATCGATACCAAGTATCGATACTAACTATCGATACCAAGTGTCGAATCCAAGTATCGATACCAAATATCGATACCAAGGATCGATACCAAGTATCGATACCAACTATAATACTAAGTAACGATACCAAGATTCGAAATAAGTTTTGGAACCAAGTATCGATTCCAAGTATCGATACCAAGTTTTGCTACCGAGTATCGATACCAAGTTTTGATACCAAGTATCGATACCAATTATCAATACCAATTATTAATACCAAGTATAAATACCAAGTAACGATACCAAGGATCGATACCAAGTATCGATACCAAGGATCGATACCAACTATCGATACCAAGGATCGATACCAAGTATCGATACCAAGGATCGATACCAAGTATCGATACCAACTATTATACCAAATAACGATACCAAGATTCGAAATTAGTTTTGGATCCAATTATCGATAAAAAGTTTCGATAACAAGTATCGATACCAAGTTTCGATAACAAGTATCGATACCAAGTATCGATAACAAGTATCGATACCAAGTATCGATACCATGTACTAAGTATCGTTACAAAGCATCGATACCAAGTATCGATACTAACTATCGATACCAAGTGTCGAATCCAAGTATCGATACCAAATATCGATACCAAGGATCGATACCAAGTATCGATACCAACTATAATACTAAGTAACGATACCAAGATTCGAAATAAGTTTTGGAACCAAGTATCGATTCCAAGTATCGATACCAAGTTTTGCTACCGAGTATCAATACCAAGTTACGAAACCAGGTATCGATACCAATTATCAATACCAATTATTAATACTAAGTATTATTACCAAGAATCGATACCAAGAATCGAAACCAAGTATCGTTACCAAGTATCGATACCAAGTATCGATACCTAGTTTCGATACCAAGTATCGATACCAAGTATCAGTACCAAGTTTCGATACCAAGTATCGATACCAGGTACTAAGTATCGTTACCACCAAGTATCGATACCAGGTACTAAGTATCGTTACCACCAAGTATCGATACCAAGTGTCGAATACAAATATCGATACCAAGTTTTGATACCAAGTATCAATACCAAGTTTCGAAACCAAGTATCGATACCAATTATCAATACCAATTATTAATACCAAGTATTAATACCAAGTATCGATACCAAGGATCGATACCAAGTATCGATACCAAGGATAGATACCAAATATCGATACCAAGTCTCGATACCAAGGATCGATACCAAGTATCGATACCAAGGATCGATACCAAGTATCGATACCAAGGATCGATACCAAGTATCGATACCAAGGATCGAAACCAAGTATCGATACCAAGGATCGATACCAAGTATCGATACCAAGGATCGATACCAAGTATCGATACCAACTATTATACCAAATAACGATACCAAGATTCGAAATTAGTTTTGGAACCAATTATCGATAAAAAGTTTCGATAACAAGTATCGATACCAAGTTTCGATAACAAGTATCGATACCAAGTATCGATACCATGTACTATGTATCGTTACAAAGTATCGATGGCAAGTATCGATACTAACTATCGATGCCAAGGGTCGATACCAAGTATCGATACCAAGTATCAGTACCAAGTTTCGATACCAAGTATCGTTACCAAGTATCGATACCAAGTATCGATACTAACTATCGATACCAAGTGTCGAATCCAAGTATCGATACCAAATATCGATACCAAGGATCGATACCAAGTATCGATACCAACTATAATACTAAGTAACGATACCAAGATTCGAAATAAGTTTTGGAACCAAGTATCGATTCCAAGTATCGATACCAAGTTTTGCTACCGAGTATCAATACCAAGTTACGAAACCAGGTATCGATACCAATTATCAATACCAATTATTAATACTAAGTATTATTACCAAGAATCGATACCAAGAATCGAAACCAAGTATCGTTACCAAGTATCGATACCAAGTATCGATACCTAGTTTCGATACCAAGTATCGATACCAAGTATCAGTACCAAGTTTCGATACCAAGTATCGATACCAGGTACTATGTATCGTTACCACCAAGTATCGATACCAAGTGTCGAATACAAATATCGATACCAAGTTTTGATACCAAGTATCAATACCAAGCTTCGAAACCAAGTATCGATACCAATTATCAATACCAATTATTAATACCAAGTATTAATACTAAGTATCGATACCAAGGATCGATACCAAGTATCGATACCAAGGATAGATACCAAATATTGATACCAAGGATCGATACCAAGTTTTGATTTCATGTATAGATACCAAGTATCGTTGCCAAGTATCGATTCCAACTATAATACTAAGTAACGATACCAAGATTCGAAATAAGTTTTAGAACCAAGTACCGATACTAAGGATCGATACCAAGGATCGATACCAAGTATCGATACCAAGTATCGATCCCAAATATCGATACCAAGGATCGATACCAAGTATCGATACCACGTATCAGTACCAAGTTTCGATACCAAGTATCGATACCAGGTACAAAGTATCGTTACCAAGTATCGATACCAAGTATCGATACCAAGTATCGATACCAAGTGTCGATACCAAGTGTCGAATCCAAATATCGATACAAAGTTTCGATACAAAGTATCAATACCAAGTTTCGAAACCAAGTATCGATACCAATTATCAATACCAATTATTAATACCACGTATTAATACCAAGTATCGATACCAAGGATCGATACCAAGTATCGATACCAAGGATAGATACCAAGTATCGATACCAAGTCTCGATCGATCGTATAATACTAAGTAACGATACCAAGATTCGAAATAAGTTTTGGAGCCAAGTATCGATTCCAAGTATCGATACCAAGTTTTGATACCGAGTATCAATACCAAGTTTCGAAACCAAGTATCGATACCAATTATCAATACCAGTTATTAATACTAAGTATTTATACCAAGTATCGATTCCAAGGATCGAAACCAAGTATCGATATCAAGTATCGGTACCAAGTTTCGATACCAAGTATCGATACCAAGTTTCGATAACAAGTATCGATACCAAGTTTCGATACCAAGTATCAGTACCAAGTTTCGATACCCAGTATCGATACCAGGTACTAAGTATCGTTAATAAGTATCGATACTAACTATCGATACCAAGTGTCGAATCCTTGTATCGATTCCAGGTATCGATACCAAGTTTCGATACCAAGTATCGATACC
Organism: Drosophila hydei; assembly: GCF_003285905.1. NCBI lineage: Eukaryota > Metazoa > Arthropoda > Insecta > Diptera > Drosophilidae > Drosophila > Drosophila hydei. Next base: position 25,710 of record NW_022045745.1, read on the forward strand.
AAGTTTCGATACCGAGTAACAATACCAAGTTTCTATTTCAAGTATCGATATCAAGTATCGTTACAAAGTATTGATACCAAGAATCATACTAAGTAACGATACCAAGTTTCGGTACCAAGTATCGGTACCAAGATTCGATACCAAGTATCCATACCGAGTAACAATACCAAGTTTCTATTTCATGTATCGCTTGATATCGATACAAGTATCGATACCAGGTATAATACTAAGTTACGATACAAAGTTTAGATACAAAGTATCGATACAAAGTATCGATACCAAGTATCATTACCAAGTATCAATGTGAATTATCGATACCAAGTATCGATACCAAGTTTCGATACCAAGTTTCGATACCTATTAACGATACCAAGTATTGACACCAAGTTTCAATACATAGTATCGCTACCAAGTATCGATACCCAGTTTAGATACCAAGTATCGATCGATCCCAAGTATCCATACCAAGTATCGATACCAAGTTTCGATCCAAGTATCGATACCAAGTTTCGATACCAAGAATCAATACCAAGTTTCGAAACCAAGAATCAATACCAAGTTTCGGAACTAAGTATCGATACCAATTATCAATATCAATTATTAATACCAAGTATTTATACCAAGTATCGATACCAAGCATCGATACCAAGTATCTATACCAAGGATCGATACCAAGTATCGATACCAACTTTTATACCAAATAACGATACCAAGATTCGAAATTAGTTTTGGAACCAATTATCGATACCAAGTTTCGATAACAAGTATCGATACCAAGTATCGATACCATGTACTAAGTATCGTTACCAAGTATCGATGGCAAGTATCGATACTAACTATCGATACCAAGTGTCGAATCCAAATATCGATACCAAGTTTCGATACCAAGTATCGATACCAATTATCAATACCAATTATTAATACCAAGTATTAATACCAAGTATCGATACCAAGGATAGATACCAAGTATCGATACCAAGTCTCGATACCAAGTTTGGATTTCATGTATCGATACCAAGTATTGTTACCAAGTATCGATTCCAACTATAATACTAAGTAACGATACCAAGATTCGAAATAAGTTTTAGAACCAAGTATCGATACCAAGGATCGATACCAAGTATCGATACCAAGAATCGATACCAAGTATCGATACCAAATATCGATACCAAGTATCGATAGCAAGTATCGATACTAACTATCGATACCAAGTGTCGAATTCAAGTATCGATACCAAGTATCAATTCCAAGTTTCGAAACCAAGTATCGATACCAAGTATCAATACCAATTATTAATACCGAGTATTAATACCAAGTATCGATACCAAGTATCAATTCCAAGTTTCGAAACCAAGTATCGATACCAATTATCAATAACAATTATTAATACCGCGTATTAATACCAAGTATCGATACCAAGGATCGATACAAAGTATCGATACCAAGTATCGATACCAAGTCTCGATACCAAGAATCGATACCAAGTCTAGTTACCAAGTATCGATACCAACAATAATACTAAGTAATGATTCCAAGATTCGAAATACGTTTTGGAACCAGGTATCTATTCCAAGTATCGATACCAAGTTTTGATACCGAGTATCAATACCAAGTATCGATATCAAGTATCCTTACCAAGTATCGATACCAAGAATCATACTAAGTAACGATACCAAGTTTCGGTACCAAGTATCGGTACCAAGATTCGATACCAAGTATCCATACCAAGTAACGATACCAAGTTTCTATTTCATGTAACGCTTGATATCGATACAAGTATCGATACCAGGTATAATACTAAGTTACGATACCAAGTTTAGATACAAAGTATTGATACAAAGTATCGATACCAAGTATCATTACCAAGTATCAATGCCAATTATCGATACCAAGTATCGATACCAAGTTTCGATACCAAGTTTCGATCCAAGTATCGATACCAATTATCAATACCAATTATTAATACCAAGTATAAATACCAAGTAACGATACCAAGGATCGATACCAAGTATCGATACCAAGGATCGATACCAAGTATCGATACCAAGGATCGATACCAAGTATCGATACCAACTATTATACCAAATAACGATACCAAGATTCGAAATTAGTTTTGGAACCAATTATCGATACCAAGTTTCGATAACAAGTATCGATACCAAGTTTCGATAACAAGTATCGATACCAAGTATCGATACCATGTACTAAGTATCGTTACAAAGTATCGATGGCAAGTATCGATACTAACTATCGATACCAAGTGTCGAATCCAAATATCGATACCAAGTTTCGATACCAAGTGTCAATACCAAGTTTCGAAATCAAGGATCGATACCAATTATCAATATCAATTATTAATACCAAGTATTTATACCAAGTAACGATACCAAGGATCGATACCAAGGATCGATACCAAGTATCGATACCAAGCATCGATACCAAATATCGATACCAAGGATCGATACCAAGTATCGATAGCAAGTATCGATACTAACTATCGATACCAAGTCTCGAATTCAAGTATCGATACCAAGTATCAATTCCAAGTTTCGAAACCAAGTATCGATACCAAGTATCAATACCTATTATTAATACCGAGTATTAATACCAAGTATCGATAACAAGTATCAATTCCAAGTTTCGAATCCAAGTATCGATACCAATTATCAATACCAAGTATCGATACCAAGGATCGATACAAAGTATCGATACCAAGTATCGATACCAAGTCTCGATACCAAGAATCGATACCAAGTCTAGTTACAAAGTATCGATACCAACAATAATACTAAGTAACGATACCAAGATTCGAAATAAGTTTTGGAACCAGGTATCTATTCCAAGTATCGATACCAAGTTTTGATACCGAGTATCAATACCAAGTATCGATATCAAGTATCCTTACCAAGTATCGATACCAAGAATCATACTAAGTAACGATACCAAGTTTCGGTACCAAGTTTCGGTACCACGTATCGATACCAAGGATCGATACCAAGTATCTATACCAAGGATCGATACCAAGTATCGATACCAACTTTTATACCAAATAACGATACCAAGATTCGAAATTAGTTTTGGAACCAATTATCGATACCAAGTTTCGATAACAAGTATCGATACCAAGTATCGATACCATGTACTAAGTATCGTTACCAAGTATCAATGCCAATTATCGATACCAAGTATCGATACCAAGTTTCGATACCAAGTTTCGATACCTATTAACGATACCAAGTATTGACACCAAGTTTAGATACCAAGTATAGATACCAAGTATCGATCCCAAGTATCGATTCCAAGTATCGATACCAAGTTTCGATCCAAGTATCGATACCAAGTTTCGATACCAAGTATCGATACCAAGTTTTGATACCAAGTATCGATACCAATTATCAATACCAATTATTAATACCAAGTAGAAATACCAAGTAACGATACCAAGGATCGATACCAAGTATCGATACCGAGGATCGATACCAAGTATCGATACCAAAGATCGATACCAAGTATCGATACCAACTATTATACCAAATAACGATACCAAGATTCGAAATTAGTTTTGGAACTAATTATCGATACCAAGTTTCGATAACAAGTATCGATACCAAGTTTCGATAACAAGTATCGATACCAAGTATCGATACCATGTACTAAGTATCGTTACAAAGTATCGATGGCAAATATCGATACTAACTATCGATACCAAGTGTCGAATCCAAATATCGATACCAAGTTTCGATACCAAGTATCAATACCAAGTTTCGAAACCAAGGATCGATACCAATTATCAATATCAATTATTAATACCAAGTATTTATACCAAGTAACGATACCAAGGATCGATACCAAGGATCGATACCAAGTATCGATACCAAGCATCGATACCAAATATCGATACCAAGGATCGATACCAAGTATCGATACCAACTATAATACTAAGTAACGATACCAAGATTCGAAATAAGTTTTGGAACCAAGTATCGAATCCAAGTATCGATATCAAGTTTTGATACCGAGTATCAATAGCAAGTTTCGAAACCAAGTATCGATTCCAATTATCAATACCAATTATTAAAACTATGTATTTATACCAAGTATCGATACCAAGTTTTGATACCGAGTATCAATACCAAGTTACGAAACCATGTATCGATACCAATTATCAATACCAATTATTAATACTAAGTATTATTACCAAGAATCGATACCAAGGATCGAAACCAAGTATCGTTACCAAGTATCGATACCAAGTATCGATACCAAGTTTCGATACCAAGTATCGATACCAAGTGTCAGTACCAAGTTTCGATACCAAGTATCGATACCAGGTACTAAGTATCGTTACCACCAAGTATCGATACCAGGTACTAAGTATCGTTACCACCAAGTATCGATACCAAGTGTCGAATACAAATATCGATACCAAGTTTTGATACCAAGTATCAATACCAAGTTTCGAAACCAAGTATCGATACCAATTATCAATACCAATTATTAATACCAAGTCTTAATACCAAGTATCGATACCAAGGATCGATATCAAGTATCGATACCAAGGATAGATACCAAATATCGATACCAAGTCTCGATACCAAGGATCGATACCAAGTATCGATACCAAGGATCGATACCAAGTATCGATACCAAGGATCGAAACCAAGTATCGATACCAAGGATCGATACCAAGTATCGATACCAAGGATCGATACCAAGTATCGATACCAACTATTATACCAAATAACGATACCAAGATTCGAAATTAGTTTTGGAACCAATTATCGATAAAAAGTTTCGATAACAAGTATCGATACCAAGTTTCGATAACAAGTATCGATACCAAGTATCGATACCATGTACTATGTATCGTTACAAAGTATCGATGGCAAGTATCGATACTAACTATCGATGCCAAGGGTCGATACCAAGTATCGATACCAAGTATCAGTACCAAGTTTCGATACCAAGTATCGTTACCAAGTATCGATACCAAGTATCGATACTAACTAACGATACCAAGTGTCGAATCCAAGTATCGATACCAAATATCGATACCAAGGATCGATACCAAGTATCGATACCAACTATAATACTAAGTAACGATACCAAGATTCGAAATAAGTTTTGGAACCAAGTATCGATTCCAAGTATCGATACCAACTTTTGCTACCGAGTATCAATACCAAGTTACGAAACCAGGTATAGATACCAATTATCAATACCAATTATTAATACTAAGTATTATTACCAAGAATCGATACCAAGAATCGAAACCAAGTATCGTTACCAAGTATCGATACCAAGTATCGATACCTAGTTTCGATACCAAGTATCGATACCAAGTATCAGTACCAAGTTTCGATTCCAAGTATCGATACCAGGTACTAAGTATCGTTACCACCAAGTATCGATACCAAGTGTCGAATACAAATATCGATACCAAGTTTTGATACCAAGTATCAATACCAAGCTTCGAAACCAAGTATCGATACCAATTATCAATACCAATTATTAATACCAAGTATTAATACTAAGTATCGATACCAAGGATCGATACCAAGTATCGATACCAAGGATAGATACCAAATATCGATACCAAGGATCGATACCAAGTTTTGATTTCATGTATAGATACCAAGTATCGTTGCCAAGTATCGATTCCAACTATATTACTAAGTAACGATACCAAGATTCGAAATAAGTTTTAGAACCAAGTACCGATACCAAGGATCGATACCAAGGATCGATACCAAGTATCGATACCAAGTATCGATCCCAAATATCGATACCAAAGATCGATACCAAGTATCGATACCACGTATCAGTACCAAGTTTCGATACCAAGTATCGATACCAGGTACAAAGTATCGTTACCAAGTATCGATACCAAGTATCGATACCAAGTATCGATACCAAGTATCGATACCAAGTATCGATACCAAGTGTCGAATCCAAATATCGATACAAAGTTTCGATACCAAGTATCAATACCAAGTTTCGAAACCAAGTATCGATACCAATTATCAATACCTATTATTAATACCAAGTATTAATACTAAGTATCGATACCAAGGATCGATACCAAGTATCGATACCAAGGATAGATACCAAATATCGATACCAAGGATCGATACCAAGTTTTGATTTCATGTATAGATACCAAGTATCGTTGCCAAGTATCGATTCCAACTATATTACTAAGTAACGATACCAAGATTCGAAATAAGTTTTAGAACCAAGTACCGATACCAAGGATCGATACCAAGGATCGATACCAAGTATCGATACCAAGTATCGATCCCAAATATCGATACCAAAGATCGATACCAAGTATCGATACCACGTATCAGTACCAAGTTTCGATACCAAGTATCGATACCAGGTACAAAGTATCGTTACCAAGTATCGATACCAAGTATCGATACCAAGTATCGATACCAAGTATCGATACCAAGTATCGATACCAAGTGTCGAATCCAAATATCGATACAAAGTTTCGATACCAAGTATCAATACCAAGTTTCGAAACCAAGTATCGATACCAATTATCAATACCAATTATTAATACCACGTATTAATACCAAGTATCGATACCAAGGATCGATACCAAGTATCGATACCAAGGATAGATACCAAGTATCGATACCAAGTCTCGATACCAAGGATCGATACCAAGTATCGATACCAAGCATCGATACCAAATATCGATACCAAGGATCGATACCAAGTATCGATACCAACTATAATACTAAGTAACGATACCAAGATTCGAAATAAGTTTTGGAGCCAAGTATCGATTCCAATTATCGATACCAAGTTTTGCTTCCGAGTATCAATACCAAGTTACGAAACCAAGTATCGATACCAATTATCAATACCAATTATTAATACTAAGTATTAATACCAAGTATCGATACCAAGGATCGAAACCAAGTATCTATACCAAGTATCGATACCAAGTATCGATACCAAGAATCGATACCAAGTATCGATACCAAGTATCAGTACCAAGTTTCGATACCAAGTATCGATACCAGGTTCTAAGTATCGTTACCAAGAATCGATACCAAGTGTCGAATCCAAATATCGATACCAAGTTTTGATACCAAGTATCAATACCAAGTTTCGAAACCAAGTATCGAAACCAATTATCAATACCAATTATTAATACCACGTATTAATACCAAGTATCGATGCCAAGGATCGATACCAAGTATCGATACCAAGTATAGATACCAAGTATCGATACCAAGTCGCGATACCAAGGATCGATACCAAGTTTGGATTTCATGTATCGATACCAAGTATCGTTACCAAGTATCGATTCCAACTATAATACTAAGTAACGATACCAAGATTCGAAATAAGTTTTAGAACCAAGTATCGATACCAAGGATCGATACCAAGGATCGATACCAAGTATCGATACCAAGCATCGATACCAAATATCGATACCAAGGATCGATACCAAGTATCGATACCAACTATAATACTAAGTAACGATACCAAGATTCGAAATAAGTTTTGGAGCCAAGTATCGATTCCAAGTATCGATACCAAGTTTTGATACCGAGTATCAATACCAAGTTTCGAAACCAAGTATCGATACCAATTATCAATACCAGTTATTAATACTAAGTATTTATACCAAGTATCGATTCCAAGGATCGAAACCAAGTATCGATATCAAGTATCGGTACCAAGTTTCGATACCAAGTATCGATACCAAGTTTCGATAACAAGTATCGATACCAAGTTTCGATACCAAGTATCAGTACCAAGTTTCGATACCCAGTATCGATACCAGGTACTAAGTATCGTTAATAAGTATCGATACTAACTATCGATACCAAGTGTCAAATCCTTGTATCGATTCCAGGTATCGATACCAAGTTTCGATACCAAGTATCGATACCAAGTTTCGATACCGAGTAACAATACCAAGTTTCTATTTCAAGTATCGATATCAAGTATCGTTACAAAGTATTGATACCAAGAATCATACTAAGTAACGATACCAAGTTTCGGTACCAAGTATCGGTACCAAGATTCGATACCAAGTATCCATACCGAGTAACAATACCAAGTTTCTATTTCATGTATCGCTTGATATCGATACAAGTATCGATACCAGGTATAATACTAAGTTACGATACAAAGTTTAGATACAAAGTATCGATACAAAGTATCGATACCAAGTATCATTACCAAGTATCAATGTGAATTATCGATACCAAGTATCGATACCAAGTTTCGATACCAAGTTTCGATACCTATTAACGATACCAAGTATTGACACCAAGTTTCAATACATAGTATCGCTACCAAGTATCGATACCCAGTTTAGATACCAAGTATCGATCGATCCCAAGTATCCATACCAAGTATCGATACCAAGTTTCGATCCAAGTATCGATACCAAGTTTCGATACCAAGAATCAATACCAAGTTTCGAAACCAAGAATCAATACCAAGTTTCGGAACTAAGTATCGATACCAATTATCAATATCAATTATTAATACCAAGTATTTATACCAAGTATCGATACCAAGCATCGATACCAAGTATCTATACCAAGGATCGATACCAAGTATCGATACCAACTTTTATACGAAATAACGATACCAAGATTCGAAATTAGTTTTGGAACCAATTATCGATACCAAGTTTCGATAACAAGTATCGATACCAAGTATCGATACCATGTACTAAGTATCGTTACCAAGTATCGATGGCAAGTATCGATACTAACTATCGATACCAAGTGTCGAATCCAAATATCGATACCAAGTTTCGATACCAAGTATCGATACCAATTATCAATACCAATTATTAATACCAAGTTTTAATACCAAGTATCGATACCAAGGATAGATACCAAGTATCGATACCAAGTCTCGATACCAAGTTTGGATTTCATGTATCGATACCAAGTATTGTTACCAAGTATCGATTCCAACTATAATACTAAGTAACGATACCAAGATTCGAAATAAGTTTTAGAACCAAGTATCGATACCAAGGATCGATACCAAGTATCGATACCAAGAATCGATACCAAGTATCGATACCAAATATCGATACCAAGTATCGATAGCAAGTATCGATACTAACTATCGATACCAAGTGTCGAATTCAAGTATCGATACCAAGTATCAATTCCAAGTTTCGAAACCAAGTATCGATACCAAGTATCAATACCAATTATTAATACCGAGTATTAATACCAAGTATCGATACCAAGTATCAATTCCAAGTTTCGAAACCAAGTATCGATACCAATTATCAATAACAATTATTAATACCGCGTATTAATACCAAGTATCGATACCAAGGATCGATACAAAGTATCGATACCAAGTATCGATACCAAGTCTCGATACCAAGAATCGATACCAAGTCTAGTTACCAAGTATCGATACCAACAATAATACTAAGTAACGATTCCAAGATTCGAAATACGTTTTGGAACCAGGTATCTATTCCAAGTATCGATACCAAGTTTTGATACCGAGTATCAATACCAAGTATCGATATCAAGTATCCTTACCAAGTATCGATACCAAGAATCATACTAAGTAACGATACCAAGTTTCGGTACCAAGTATCGGTACCAAGATTCGATACCAAGTATCCATACCAAGTAACGATACCAAGTTTCTATTTCATGTAACGCTTGATATCGATACAAGTATCGAGACCAGGTATAATACTAAGTTACGATACCAAGTTTAGATACAAAGTATTGATACAAAGTATCGATACCAAGTATCATTACCAAGTATCAATGCCAATTATCGATACCAAGTATCGATACCAAGTTTCGATACCAAGTTTCGATACCTATTAACGGTACCAAGTATTGACACCAAGTTTAGATACCAAGTATGGATACCAAGTATCGATCCTAAGTATCGATCCCAAGTATCGATACCAAGTATCGATACCAAGTTTCGATCCAAGTATCGATACCAATTATCAATACCAATTATTAATACCAAGTATAAATACCAAGTAACGATACCAAGGATCGATACCAAGTATCGATACCAAGGATCGATACCAAGTATCGATACCAAGGATCGATACCAAGTATCGATACCAACTATTATACCAAATAACGATACCAAGATTCGAAAATAGTTTTGGAACCAATTATCGATACCAAGTTTCGATAACAAGTATCGATACCAAGTTTCGATAACAAGTATCGATACCAAGTATCGATACCATGTACTAAGTATCGTTACAAAGTATCGATGGCAAGTATCGATACTAACTATCGATACCAAGTGTCGAATCCAAATATCGATACCAAGTTTCGATACCAAGTGTCAATACCAAGTTTCGAAATCAAGGATCGATACCAATTATCAATATCAATTATTAATACCAAGTATTTATACCAAGTAACGATACCAAGGATCGATACCAAGTATCGATACCAAGCATCGATACCAAATATCGATACCAAGGATCGATACCAAGTATCGATAGCAAGTTTCTATTTCAAGTATCGATATCAAGTATCGTTACAAAGTATTGATACCAAGAATCATACTAAGTAACGATACCAAGTTTCGGTACCAAGTATCGGTACCAAGATTCGATACCAAGTATCCATACCGAGTAACAATACCAAGTTTCTATTTCATGTATCGCTTGATATCGATACAAGTATCGATACCAGGTATAATACTAAGTTACGATACAAAGTTTAGATACAAAGTATCGATACAAAGTATCGATACCAAGTATCATTACCAAGTATCAATGTGAATTATCGATACCAAGTATCGATACCAAGTTTCGATACCAAGTTTCGATACCTATTAACGATACCAAGTATTGACACCAAGTTTCAATACATAGTATCGCTACCAAGTATCGATACCCAGTTTAGATACCAAGTATCGATCGATCCCAAGTATCCATACCAAGTATCGATACCAAGTTTCGATCCAAGTATCGATACCAAGTTTCGATACCAAGAATCAATACCAAGTTTCGAAACCAAGAATCAATACCAAGTTTCGGAACTAAGTATCGATACCAATTATCAATATCAATTATTAATACCAAGTATTTATACCAAGTATCGATACCAAGCATCGATACCAAGTATCTATACCAAGGATCGATACCAAGTATCGATACCAACTTTTATACCAAATAACGATACCAAGATTCGAAATTAGTTTTGGAACCAATTATCGATACCAAGTTTCGATAACAAGTATCGATACCATGTATCGATACCATGTACAAAGTATCGTTACCAAGTATCGATGGCAAGTATCGATACTAACTATCGATACCAAGTGTCGAATCCAAATATCGATACCAAGTTTCGATACCAAGTATCGATACCAATTATCAATACCAATTATTAATACCAAGTATTAATACCAAGTATCGATACCAAGGATAGATACCAAGTATCGATACCAAGTCTCGATACCAAGTTTGGATTTCATGTATCGATACCAAGTATTGTTACCAAGTATCGATTCCAACTATAATACTAAGTAACGATACCAAGATTCGAAATAAGTTTTAGAACCAAGTATCGATACCAAGGATCGATACCAAGTATCGATACCAAGAATCGATACCAAGTATCGATACCAAATATCGATACCAAGTATCGATACCAATTATTAATACCGAGTATTAATACCAAGTATCGATACCAAGTATCAATTCCAAGTTTCGAAACCAAGTATCGATACCAATTATCAATAACAATTATTAATACCGCGTATTAATACCAAGTATCGATACCAAGGATCGATACAAAGTATCGATACCAAGTATCGATACCAAGTCTCGATACCAAGAATCGATACCAAGTCTAGTTACCAAGTATCGATACCAACAATAATACTAAGTAACGATTCCAAGATTCGAAATACGTTTTGGAACCAGGTATCTATTCCAAGTATCGATACCAAGTTTTGATACCGAGTATCAATACCAAGTATCGATATCAAGTATCCTTACCAAGTATCGATACCAAGAATCATACTAAGTAACGATACCAAGTTTCGGTACCAAGTATCGGTACCAAGATTCGATACCAAGTATCCATACCAAGTAACGATACCAAGTTTCTATTTCATGTAACGCTTGATATCGATACAAGTATCGATACCAGGTATAATACTAAGTTACGATACCAAGTTTAGATACAAAGTATTGATACAAAGTATCGATACCAAGTATCATTACCAAGTATCAATGCCAATTATCGATACCAAGTATCGATACCAAGTTTCGATACCAAGTTTCGATACCTATTAACGATACCAAGTATTGACACCAAGTTTAGATACCAAGTATAGATACCAAGTATCGATCCCAAGTATCGATCCCAAGTATCGATACCAAGTATCGATACCAAGTTTCGATCCAAGTATCGATACCAATTATCAATACCAATTATTAATACCAAGTATAAATACCAAGTAACGATACCAAGGATCGATACCAAGTATCGATACCAAGGATCGATACCAAGTATCGATACCAAGGATCGATACCAAGTATCGATACCAACTATTATACCAAATAACGATACCAAGATTCGAAATTAGTTTTGGAACCAATTATCGATACCAAGTTTCGATAACAAGTATCGATACCAAGTTTCGATAACAAGTATCGATACCAAGTATCGATACCATGTACTAAGTATCGTTACAAAGTATCGATGGCAAGTATCGATACTAACTATCGATACCAAGTGTCGAATCCAAATATCGATACCAAGTTTCGATACCAAGTGTCAATACCAAGTTTCGAAATCAAGGATCGATACCAATTATCAATATCAATTATTAATACCAAGTATTTATACCAAGTAACGATACCAAGGATCGATACCAAGGATCGATACCAAGTATCGATACCAAGCATCGATACCAAATATCGATACCAAGGATCGATACCAAGTATCGATAGCAAGTATCGATACTAACTATCGATACCAAGTCTCGAATTCAAGTATCGATACCAAGTATCAATTCCAAGTTTCGAAACCAAGTATCGATACCAAGTATCAATACCTATTATTAATACCGAGTATTAATACCAAGTATCGATACCAAGTATCAATACCAAGTATCGATACCAAGGATCGATACAAAGTATCGATACCAAGTATCGATACCAAGTCTCGATACCAAGAATCGATACCAAGTCTAGTTACAAAGTATCGATACCAACAATAATACTAAGTAACGATACCAAGATTCGAAATAAGTTTTGGAGCCAGGTATCTATTCCAAGTATCGATACCAAGTTTTGATACCGAGTATCAATACCAAGTATCGATATCAAGTATCCTTACCAAGTATCGATACCAAGAATCATACTAAGTAACGATACCAAGTGTCGGTACCAAGTTTCGGTACCAAGTATCGATACCAAGGATCGATACCAAGTATCTATACCAAGGATCGATACCAAGTATCGATACCAACTTTTATACCAAATAACGATACCAAGATTCGAAATTAGCTTTGGAACCAATTATCGATACCAAGTTTCGATAACAAGTATCGATACCAAGTGTCGATACCATGTACTAAGTATCGTTACCAAGTATCAATGCCAATTATCGATACCAAGTATCGATACCAAGTTTCGATACCAAGTTTCGATACCTATTAACGATACCAAGTATTGACACCAAGTTTAGATACCAAGTATAGATACCAAGTATCGATCCCAAGTATCGATACCAAGTATCGATACCAAGTTTCGATCCAAGTATCGATACCAAGTTTCGATACCAAGTATCGATACCAAGTTTTGATACCAAGTATCGATACCAATTATCAATACCAATTATTAATACCAAGTAGAAATACCAAGTAACGATACCAAGGATCGATACCAAGTATCTATACCGAGGATCGATACCAAGTATCGATACCAAAGATCGATACCAAGTATCGATACCAACTATTATACCAAATAACGATACCATGATTCGAAATTAGTTTTGGAACTAATTATCGATACCAAGTTTCGATAACAAGTATCGATACCAAGTTTCGATAACAAGTATCGATACCAAGTATCGATACCATGTACTAAGTATCGTTACCAAGTATCAATGCCAATTATCGATACCAAGTATCGATACCAAGTTTCGATACCAAGTTTCGATACCTATTAACGATACCAAGTATTGACACCAAGTTTAGATACCAAGTATAGATACCAAGTATCGATCCCAAGTATCGATACCAAGTATCGATACCAAGTTTCGATCCAAGTATCGATACCAAGTTTCGATACCAAGTATCGATACCAAGTTTTGATACCAAGTATCGATACCAATTATCAATACCAATTATTAATACCAAGTAGAAATACCAAGTAACGATACCAAGGATCGATACCAAGTATCTATACCGAGGATCGATACCAAGTATCGATACCAAAGATCGATACCAAGTATCGATACCAACTATTATACCAAATAACGATACCATGATTCGAAATTAGTTTTGGAACTAATTATCGATACCAAGTTTCGATAACAAGTATCGATACCAAGTTTCGATAACAAGTATCGATACCAAGTATCGATACCATGTACTAAGTATCGTTACAAAGTATCGATGGCAAATATCGATACTAACTATCGATACCAAGTGTCGAATCCAAATATCGATACCAAGTTTCGATACCAAGTATCAATACCAAGTTTCGAAACCAAGGATCGATACCAATTATCAATATCAATTATTAATACCAAGTATTTATACCAAGTAACGATACCAAGGATCGATACCAAGGATCGATACCAAGTATCGATACCAAGCATCGATACCAAATATCGATACCAAGGATCGATACCAAGTATCGATACCAACTATAATACTAAGTAACGATACCAAGATTCGAAATAAGTTTTGGAACCAAGTATCGAATCCAAGTATCGATATCAAGTTTTGATACCGAGTATCAATACCAAGTTTCGAAACCAAGTATCGATACCAATTATCAATACCAATTATTAAAACTATGTATTTATACCAAGTATCGATACCAAGTATCGGTACCAAGTTTCGATACCAAGTATCGATACCAAGTTTCGATACCAAGTATCAGTACCAAGTTTCGATACCAAGTATCGATACCAGGTACTAAGTATCGTTAACAAGTATCGATACTAACTATCGATACCAAGTGTCGAATCCTTGTATCGATTCCAGTTATCGATACCAAGTTTCGATACCAAGTATCGATACCAAGTGTCGAATCCTTGTATCGATTCCAGTTATCGATACCAAGTTTCGATAACAAGTATCGATACCAAGTTTCGATAACAAGTATCGATACCAAGTATCGATACCATGTACTAAGTATCGTTACCAAGTATCGATGGCAAGTATCGATACTAACTATCGATACCAAGTGTCGAATCCAAATATCGATACCAAGTTTCGATACCAAGTATCGATACCAATTATCAATACCAATTATTATTACCAATTATTAATACCAAGTAACGATACTAAGGATCGATACCAAGTATCGATACCAAGTATCGATACCAAGGATAGATACCAAGTATCGATACCAAGTCTCGATACCAAGGATCGATACCAAGTTTGGATTTCATGTATCGATACCAAGTATCGATTCCAACTATAATACTAAGTAACGATACCAAGATTCGAAATAAGTTTTAGAACCAAGTATCGATACCAAGGATCGATACCAAGGATCGATACAAAGTATCGATACAAAGTATCGATACCAAGTATCATTACCAAGTATCAATGTGAATTATCGATACCAAGTATCGATACCAATTTTCGATACCAAGTTTCGATACCTATTAACGATACCAAGTATTTACACCAAGTTTCAATACATAGTATCGCTACCAAGTATCGATACCAAGTTTAGATACCAAGTATAGATACCAAGTATCGATCGATCCCAAGTATCGATACCAAGTATCGATACCAAGTTTCGATCCAAGTATCGATACCAAGTTTCGATACCAAGAATCAATACCAAGTTTCGAAACCAAGAATCAATACCAAGTTTCGGAATGAAGTATCGATACCAATTATCAATATCAATTATTAATACCAAGTATTTATACCAAGTATCGATACCAAGGATCGATACCAAGTATCTATACCAAGGATCGATACCAAGTATCGATACCAACTATTATACCAAATAACGATACCAAGATTCGAAATTAGTTTTGGAACCAATTATCGATACCAAGTTTCGATAACAAGTATCGATACCAAGTTTCGATACCAAGTATCGATACCAGGTACTAAGTATCGTTAACAAGTATCGATACTAACTATCGATACCAAGTGTCGAATCCTTGTATCGATTCCAGTTATCGATACCAAGTTTCGACCCAAGTATCGATAACAATTATCAATACCAATTATTAATACCGAGTATTAATACCAAGTATCGATACCAAGGATCGATACAAAGTATCGATACCAAGTATCGATACCAAGTTTCGATACCAAGTATCAGTACCAAGTTTCGATACCAAGTATCGATACCAGGTACTAAGTATCGTTAACAAGTATCGATACTAACTATCGATACCAAGTGTCGAATCCTTGTATCGATTCCAGTTATCGATACCAAGTTTCGATACCAAGTATCGATACCAAGTTTCGATACCGAGTAACAATACCACGTTTCTATTTCAAGTATCGATATCAAGTATCGTTACCAAGTATCGATACCAAGAATCATACTAAGTAACGATACCAAGTTTCGGTACCAAGTATCGGTACCAAGGTTCGATACCAAGTATCCATACCGAGTAACAATACCAAATTTCTATTTCATGTATCGCTTGATATCGATACAAGTATCGATACCAGGTATAATACTAAGTTACGATACCAAGTTTAGATACAAAGTATCGATACAAAGTATCGATACCAAGTATCATTACCAAGTATCAATGCCAATTATCGATACCAAGTATCGATACCAAGTTTCGATACCAAGTTTCGATACCTATTAACGATACCAAGTATTGACACCAAGTTTCAATACAAAGTATCGCTACCAAGTATCGATACCAAGTATCGATTCCAAGTATCGATACCAAGTATCGATACCAAGTTTCGATCCAAGTATAGATACCAAGTTTCGATACCAAGAATCAATACCAAGTTTCGAAACCAAGTATCGATACCAATTATCAATATCAATTATTAATACCAAGTATTTATACCAAGTAACGATACCAAGGATCGATACCAAGTATTGATACCAAGGATCGATACCAAGTATCTATACCAAGGATCGATACCAAGTATCGATACCAACTATAATACGAAATAACGATACCAAGATTCGAAATTAGTTTTGGAACCAATTATCGATACCAAGTTTCGATAACAAGTATCGATACCAAGTATCGATACCATTTACTAAGTATCGTTACCAAGTATCGATGGCAAGTATCGATACTAACTATCGATACCAAGTGTCGAATCCAAATATCGATACCAAGTTTCGATACCAAGTATCGATACCAATTATCAATACCAATTATTATTACCAATAATTAATACCAAGTAACGATACCAAGGATCGATACCAAGTATCGATACCAAGGATAGATACCAAGTATCGATACCAAGTCTCGATACCAAGTTTGGATTTCATGTATCGATACCAAGTATCGTTACCAAGTATCGATTCCAACTATAATACTAAGTAACGATACCAAGATTCGATATAAGTTTTAGAACCAAGTATCGATACCAAGGATCGATACCAAGGATCGATACAAAGTATCGATACAAAGTATCGATACCAAGTATCATTACCAAGTATCAATGTGAATTATCGATACCAAGTATCGATACCAATTTTCGATACCAAGTTTCGATACCTATTAACGATACCAAGTATTTACACCAAGTTTCAATTTATAGTATCGCTACCAAGTATCGATACCAAGTTTAGATACCAAGTATAGATACCAAGTATCGATCGATCCCAAGTATCGATACCAAGTATCGATACCAAGTTTCGATCCAAGTATCGATACCAAGTTTCGATACCAAGAATCAATACCAAGTTTCGAAACCAAGAATCAGTACCAAGTTTCGGAACCAAGTATCGATACCAATTATCAATATCAATTATTAATACCAAGTATTTATACCAAGTATCGATACCAAGGATCGATACCAAGTATCTATACCAAGGATCGATACCAAGTATCGACACCAACTATTATACCAAATAACGATACGAAGATTCGAAATTAGTTTTGGAACCAATTATCGATACCAAGTTTCGATAACAAGTATCGATACGAAGTATCGATACCATGTACTAAGTATCGTTACCAAGTATCGATGGCAAGTATCGATACTAACTATCGATACCAAGTGTCGAATCCAAATATCGATACCAAGTTTCGATACCAAGTATCGGTAACAATTATCAATACCAATTATTAATACCGAGTATTAATACCAAGTATCGATACCAGGGATCGATACAAAGTATCGATACCAAGTATCGATTCCAAGTCTCGATACCAAGAATCGATACCAAGTTTAGTTACCAAGTATCGATACCAACTATAATACTAAGTAACGATACCAAGATTCGAAATAAGTTTTGGAACCACGTATCTATTCCAAGTATCGATACCAAGTTTTGATACCGAGTATCAATACCAAGTTTCTATTTCAAGTATCGATATCAAGTATCCTTACCAAGTATCGATACCAAGAATCATACTAAGTAACGATACCAAGTTTCGGTACCAAGTATCGGTACCAAGATTCGATACCAAGTATCCATACCGAGTAACGATACCAAGTTTCTATTTCATGTATCGCTTGATATCGATACAAGTATCGATACCAGGTATAATACTAACTTACGATACCAAGTTTAGATACAAAGTATTGATACAAAGTATCGATACCAAGTATCATTACCAAGTATCAATGCCAATTATCGATACCAAGTATCGATACCAAGTTTCGATACCAAGTTTCGATAACTATTAACGATACCAAGTATTGACACCAAGTTTCGATACAAAGTATCTTTACCAAGTATCGATACCAAGTTTAGATACCAAGTATAGATACCAAGTATCGATACCAAGTATCGATCCCAAGTATCGATACCAAGTATCGATACCAAGTTTCGATCCAAGTATCGATACCAAGTTTCGATACCAAGTATCGATACCAAGTTTTGATGCCAAGTATCGATACCAATTATCAATACCAATTATTAATACCAAGTATAAATACCAAGTAACGATACCAAGGATCGATACCAAGTATCGATACCAAGGATCGATACCAAGTATCGATACCAAGGATCGATACCAAGTATCGATACCAACTATTATACCAAATAACGATACCAAGATTCGAAATTAGTTTTGGAACCAATTATCGATACCAAGTTTCGATAACAAGTATCGGTACCAAGTTTCGATAACAAGTATCGATACCAAGTTTTGATAACAAGTATCGATACCAAGTATCGATACCAAGTATCGATACCATGTACTAAGTATCGTTACAAAGTATCGATGGCAAGTATCGATACTTTGTTATAGTTATATCGATACCAAGTGTCGAATCCAAATATCGATACCAAGTTTCGATACCAAGCATCGATACCAAATATCGATACCAAGGATCGATACCAAGTATCGATACCAACTATAATACTAAGTAACGATACCAAGATTCGAAATAAGTTTTGGAACCAAGTATCGATTCCAAGTATCGATACCACGTTTTGATACCGAGTATCAATACCAAGTTTCGAAACCAAGTATCGATACCAATTATCAATATCAATTATTAATACCAAGTATTTATACCAAGTATCGATACCAAGGATCGATACCAAGTATCTATACCAAGGATCGATACCAAGTATCGATACCAACTATTATACCAAATAACGATACCAAGATTCGAAATTAGTTTTGGAACCAATTATCGATACCAAGTTTCGATAACAAGTATCGATACCAAGTTTCGATACCAAGTATCGATACCAGGTACTAAGTATCGTTAACAAGTATCGATACTAACTATCGATACCAAGTGTCGAATCCTTGTATCGATTCCAGTTATCGATACCAAGTTTCGACCCAAGTATCGATAACAATTATCAATACCAATTATTAATACCGAGTATTAATACCAAGTATCGATACCAAGGATCGATACAAAGTATCGAAACCAAGTATCGATACCAAGTTTCGATACCAAGTATCAGTACCAAGTTTCGATACCAAGTATCGATACCAGGTACTAAGTATCGTTAACAAGTATCGATACTAACTATCGATACCAAGTGTCGAATCCTTGTATCGATTCCAGTTATCGATACCAAGTTTCGATACCAAGTATCGATACCAAGTTTCGATACCGAGTAACAATACCACGTTTCTATTTCAAGTATCGATATCAAGTATCGTTACCAAGTATCGATACCAAGAATCATACTAAGTAACGATACCAAGTTTCGGTACCAAGTATCGGTACCAAGGTTCGATACCAAGTATCCATACCGAGTAACAATACCAAATTTCTATTTCATACAAGTATCGATACCAGGTATAATACTAAGTTACGATACCAAGTTTAGATACAAAGTATCGATACAAAGTATCGATACCAAGTATCATTACCAAGTATCAATGCCAATTATCGATACCAAGTATCGATACCAAGTTTCGAAACCAAGTATCGATACCAATTATCAATATCAATTATTAATACCAAGTATTTATACCAAGTAACGATACCAAGGATCGATACCAAGTATTGATACCAAGGATCGATACCAAGTATCTATACCAAGGATCGATACCAAGTATCGATACCAACTATAATACGAAATAACGATACCAAGATTCGAAATTAGTTTTGGAACCAATTATCGATACCAAGTTTCGATAACAAGTATCGATACCAAGTATCGATACCATTTACTAAGTATCGTTACCAAGTATCGATGGCAAGTATCGATACTAACTATCGATACCAAGTGTCGAATCCAAATATCGATACCAAGTTTCGATACCAAGTATCGATACCAATTATCAATACCAATTATTATTACCAATAATTAATATCAAGTAACGATACCAAGGATAGATACCAAGTTTGGATTTCATGTATCGATACCAAGTATCGATACCAAGTATCGATTCCAACTATAATACTAAGTAACGATACCAAGATTCGAAATAAGTTTTAGAACCAAGTATCGATACCAAGGATCGATACCAAGGATCGATACAAAGTATCGATACAAAGTATCGATACCAAGTATCATTACCAAGTATCAATGTGAATTATCGATACCAAGTATCGATACCAATTTTCGATACCAAGTTTCGATACCTATTAACGATACCAAGTATTTACACCAAGTTTCAATTTATAGTATCGCTACCAAGTATCGATACCAAGTTTAGATACCAAGTATAGATACCAAGTATCGATCGATCCCAAGTATCGATACCAAGTATCGATACCAAGTTTCGATCCAAGTATCGATACCAAGTTTCGATACCAAGAATCAATACCAAGTTTCGAAACCAAGAATCAATACCAAGTTTCGGAACCAAGTATCGATACCAATTATCAATATCAATTATTAATACCAAGTATTTATACCAAGTATCGATACCAAGGATCGATACCAAGTATCTATACCAAGGATCGATACCAATTATCGACACCAACTATTATACCAAATAACGATACGAAGATTCGAAATTAGTTTTGGAACCAATTATCGATACCAAGTTTCGATAACAAGTATCGATACCAAGTATCGATACCATGTACTAAGTATCGTTACCAAGTATCGATGGCAAATATCGATACTAACTATCGATACCAAGTGTCGAATCCAAATATCGATACCAAGTTTCGATACCAAGTATCGGTAACAATTATCAATACCAATTATTAATACCGAGTATTAATACCAAGTATCGATACCAGGGATCGATACAAAGTATCGATACCAAGTATCGATTCCAAGTCTCGATACCAAGAATCGATACCAAGTCTAGTTACCAAGTATCGATACCAACTATAATACTAAGTAACGATACCAAGATTCGAAATAAGTTTTGGAACCACGTATCTATTCCAAGTATCGATACCAAGTTTTGATACCGAGTATCAATACCAAGTTTCTATTTCAAGTATCGATATCAAGTATCCTTACCAAGTATCGATACCAAGAATCATACTAAGTAACGATACCAAGTTTCGGTACCAAGTATCGGTACCAAGATTCGATACCAAGTATCCATACCGAGTAACGATACCTAGTTTCTATTTCATGTATCGCTTGATATCGATACAAGTATCGATACCAGGTATAATACTAACTTACGATACCAAGTTTAGATACAAAGTATTGATACAAAGTATCGATACCAAGTATCAGTACCAAGTATCAATGCCAATTATCGATACAAAGTATCGATACCAAGTTTCGATACCAAGTTTCGATAACTATTAACGATACCAAGTATTGACACCTAGTTTCGATACAAAGTATCTTTACCAAGTATCGATACCAAGTTTAGATACCAAGTATAGATACCAAGTATCGATACCAAGTAGCGATCCCAGGTATCGATACCAAGTATCGATACCAAGTTTCGATCCAAGTATCGATACCAAGTTTCGATACCAAGTATCGATACCAAGTTTTGATGCCAAGTATCGATACCAATTATCAATACCAATTATTAATACCAAGTATAAATACCAAGTAACGATACCAAGGATCGATACCAAGTATCGATACCAAGGATCGATACCAAGTATCGATACCAAGGATCGATACCAAGTATCGATACCAACTATTATACCAAATAACGATACCAAGATTCGAAATTAGTTTTGGAACCAATTATCGATACCAAGTTTCGATAACAAGTATCGGTACCAAGTTTCGATAACAAGTATCGATACCAAGTTTTGATAACAAGTATCGATACCAAGTATCGATACCAAGTACTAAGTATCGTTACAAAGTATCGATGGCAAGTATCGATACTTTGTTATAGTTATATCGATACCAAGTGTCGAATCCAAATATCGATACCAAGTTTCGATACCAAGTATCAATACCAAGTTTCGAAACCAAGTATCGATACCAATTATCAATATCAATTATTAATACCGAGTATTTATACCAAGTAACGATACAAAGGATCGATACCAAGGATCGATACCAAGTATCGATACCAAGTTTCGATACCAAGTATCAATACCAAGTTTCGAAACCAAGTATCGATACCAATTATCAATATCAATTATTAATACCAAGTATTTATACCAAGTAACGATACCAAGGATCGATACCAAGGATCGATACCAGGTATCGATACCAAGCATCGATACCAAATATCGATACCAAGGATCGATACCAAGTAACGATACCAACTATAATACTAAGTAACGATACCAAGATTCGAAATAAGTTTTGGAACCAAGTATCGATACCAAGTTTTGATACCGAGTATCAATACCAAGTTTCGAAACCAAGTATCGATACCAATTATCAATACCAATTATTAATACTATGTATTTATACCAAGTATCGATACCAAGTTTCGATACCGAGTAACAATACCAAGTTTCTATTTCAAGTATGGATATCAAGTATCGTTACCAAGTATCGATACCAAGAATCATACTAAGTAACGATACCAAGTTTCGGTACCAAGTATCGGTACCAAGATTCGATACCAAGTATCCATACCGAGTAACAATACCAACTTTCTATTTCATGTATCGCTTGATATCGATACAAGTATCGATACCAGGTATAATACTAAGTTACGATACCAAGTTTAGATACAAAGTATCGATACAAGGTATCGATACAAAGTATCGATACAAAGTATCGATACCAAGTATCATTACCAAGTATCAATGCCAATTATAGATACCAAGTTTCGAAACCAAGTATCGATACCAATTATCAATATCAATTATTAATACCAAGTATTTATACCAAGTAACGATACCAAGGATCGATACCAAGTATCGATACCAAGGATCGATACCGAGTATCTACACCAAGGATCGATACCAAGTATAGATACCAACTATAATACCAAATAACGATACCAAGATTCGAAATTAGTTTTGGAACCAATTATCGATACCAAGTTTCGATAACAAGTATCGATACCAAGTATCGATACCATGCACTAAGTATCGTTACCAAGTATCGATGGCAAGTATCGATACTAACTATCGATACCAAGTGTCGAATCCAAATATCGATACCAAGTTTCGATACCAAGTATCGATACCAATTATCAATACCAATTATTAATACCATGTATTAATACCAAGTAACGATACCAAGGATCGATACCAAGTATCGATACCAAGGATAGGTACCAAGTATCGATACCAAGTCTCGATACCAAGGATCGATACCAAGTTTGGATTTCATGTATCGATACCAAGTATCATTACCAAGTATCGATTCCAACTATTATACTAAGTAACGATACCAAGATTCGAAATAAGTTTTAGAACCAAGTATCGATACCAAGGATCGATACCAAGTATCGATACCAAATATCGATACCAAGTATCGATAGCAATTATCGATACTAACTATCGATACCAAGTGTCGAATCCAAGTATCGATACCAAGTTTCGATACCAAGAATCAATTCCAAGTTTCGAAACCGAGTATCGATACCAATTATCAATACCAATTATTAACACCGAGTATTAATACCAAGTATCGATACCAAGGATAGATACAAAGTTTCGATACCAAGTATCGATACCAAGTCTCGATACCAAGAATCGATACCAACTATGATACTAAGTAACGATACCAAGATTCGAAATAAGTTTTGGAACCAGGTATCTATTCCAAGTATCGATACCAAGTTTTGATACCGAGTATCAATACCAAGTTTCTATTTCAAGTATCGATATCAAGTATCCTTACCAAGTATCGATACCAAGAATCATACTAAGTAACGATACCAAGTTTCGGTACCAAGTATCGGTACCAAGATTCGATACCAAGTATCCATACCGAGTAACGATACCAAGTTTCTATTTCATGTATCGCTTGATATCGATACAAGTATCGATACCAGGTATAATACTAAGTTACGATACCAAGTTTAGATACAAAGTATTGATACATAGTATCGATACCAAGTATCATTACCAAGTATCAATGCCAATTATCGATACCAAGTTTCGATACCAAGTTTCGATACCTATTAACGATACCAAGTATTGACACCAAGTTTCGATAGAAAGTATCGCTACCAAGTATCGATACCAAGTATCGATCCCAAGTATCGATACCAAGTATCGATACCAAGTTTCGATCCAAGTATCGATACCAAGTGTCGAATCCAAATATCGATACCAAGTTTCGATACCAAGTATCAATACCAAGTTTCGAAACCAAGTATCGATACCAATTATCAATATCAATTATTAATACCAAGTATTTATACCAAGTAACGATACCAAGGATCGATACCAAGGATCGATACCAGGTATCGATACCAAGCATCGATACCAAATATCGATACCAAGGATCGATACCAAGTAACGATACCAACTATAATACTAAGTAACGATACCAAGATTCGAAATAAGTTTTGGAACCAAGTATCGATACCAAGTTTTGATACCGAGTAACAATACCAAGTTTCGAAACCAAGTATCGATACCAATTATCAATACCAATTATTAATACTATGTATTTATACCAAGTATCGATTCCAAGGATCGAAACCAAGTATCGATACCAAGTATCGGTACCAAGTTTCGATACCAAGTATCGATACCAAGTTTCGATACCAAGTATCAGTACCAAGTTTCGATACCAAGTATCGATACCAGGTACTAAGTATCGTTAACAAGTATCGATACTAACTATCGATACCAAGTGTCGAATCCTTGTATCGATTCCAGTTATCGATACCAAGTTTCGATACCAAGTATCGATACCAAGTTTCGATACCGAGTAACAATACCAAGTTTCTATTTCAAGTATCGATATCAAGTATCCTTACCAAGTATCGATACCAAGAATCATACTAAGTAACGATAGCAAGTTTCGGTACCAAGTATCGGTAACAAGATTCAATACCAAGTATCCATACCGAGTAACAATACCAAGTTTATATTTCATGTATCGCTTGATATCGATACAAGTATCGATACCAGGTATAATACTAAGTTACGATACCAAGTTTAGATACAAAGTATCGATACCAAGTATCATTACCAAGTATCAATGCCTATTATCGATACCAAGTATCGATACCAAGTTTCGATACCAAGTTTCGATTCCTATTAACGATACCAAGTATTGACACCAAGTTTCAATACAAAGTATCGCTACCAAGTATCGATACCAAGTTTAGATACCAAGTATAGATACCATGTATCGATACCAAGTATCGATCCCAAGTATCGATACCAAGTATCGATACCAAGTTTCGATCCAAGTATAGATACCAAGTTTCGATACCAAGTTTCGAAACCAAGTATCGATACCAATTCTCAATATCAATTATTAATACCAAGTATTTATACCAAGTAACGATACCAAGGATCGATACCAAGTATCGATACCAAGGATCGATACCAAGTATCTATACCAAGGATCGATACCAACTATCGATACCAACTATAATACCAAATAACGATACCAAGATTCGAAATTAGTTTTGGAACCAATTATCGATACCAAGTTTCGATAACAAGTATCGATACCAAGTATCGATACCATGTACTAAGTATCGTTACCAAGTATCGATGGCAAGTATCGATACTAACTATCGATACCAAGTGTCGAATCCAAATATCGATACCAAGCTTCGATGCCAAGTATCGATACCAATTATCAATACCAATTATTATTACCAAGTATTAATACCAAGTATCGATACCAAGGATCGATACCAAGTATCGATACCAAGTATCGATAGCAATTATCGATACTAACTATCGATACCAAGTGTCGAATCCAAGTATCGATACCAAGTTTCGATACCAAGAATCAATTCCAAGTTTCGAAACCGAGTATCGATACCAATTATCAATACCAATTATTAACACCGAGTATTAATACCAAGTATCGATACCAAGGATAGATACAAAGTTTCGATACCAAGTATCGATACCAAGTCTCGATACCAAGAATCGATACGAACTATGATACTAAGTAACGATACCAAGATTCGAAATAAGTTTTGGAACCAGGTATCTATTCCAAGTATCGATACCAAATTTTGATACCGAGTATCAATACCAAGTTTCTATTTCAAGTATCGATATCAAGTATCCTTACCAAGTATCGATACCAAGAATCATACTAAGTAACGATACCAAGTTTCGGTACCAAGTATCGGTACCAAGATTCGATACCAAGTATCCATACCGAGTAACGATACCAAGTTTCTATTTCATGTATCGCTTGATATCGATACAAGTATCGATACCAGGTATAATACTAAGTTACGATACCAAGTTTAGATACAAAGTATTGATACAAAGTATCGATACCAAGTATCATTACCAAGTATCAATGCCAATTATCGATACCAAGTATCGATACCAAGTTTTGATACCGAGTATCAATACCAAGTTTCTATTTCAAGTATCGATATCAAGTATCCTTACCAAGTATCGATACCAAGAATCATACTAAGTAACGATACCAAGTTTCGGTACCAAGTATCGGTACCAAGATTCGATACCAAGTATCCATACCGAGTAACGATACCAAGTTTCTATTTCATGTATCGCTTGATATCGATACAAGTATCGATACCAGGTATAATACTAAGTTACGATACCAAGTTTCGATACAAAGTATCGCTACCAAGTATCGATACCAAGTATCGATCCCAAGTATCGATACCAAGTATCGATACCAAGTTTCGATCCAAGTATCGATACCAAGTGTCGAATCCAAATATCGATACCAAGTTTCGATACCAAGTATCAATACCAAGTTTCGAAACCAAGTATCGATACCAATTATCAATATCAATTATTAATACCAAGTATTTATACCAAGTAACGATACCAAGGATCGATACCAAGGATCGATACCAGGTATCGATACCAAGCATCGATACCAAATATCGATACCAAGGATCGACACCAAGTAACGATACCAACTATAATACTAAGTAACGATACCAAGATTCGAAATAAGTTTTGGAACCAAGTATCGATACCAAGTTTTGATACCGAGTATCAATACCAAGTTTCGAAACCAAGTATCGATACCAATTATCAATACCAATTATTAATACTATGTATTTATACCAAGTATCGATACCAAGTTTCGATACCGAGTAACAATACCAAGTTTCTATTTCAAGTATCGATATCAAGTATCGTTACCAAGTATCGATACCAAGAATCATACTAAGTAACGATACCAAGTTTCGGTACCAAGTATCGGTACCAAGATTCGATACCAAGTATCCATACCGAGTAACAATACCAACTTTCTATTTCATGTATCGCTTGATATCGATACAAGTATCGATACCAGGTATAATACTAAGTTACGATACCAAGTTTAGATACAAAGTATCGATACAAGGTATCGATACAAAGTATCGATACAAAGTATCGATACCAAGTATCATTACCAAGTATCAATGCCAATTATAGATACCAAGTTTCGAAACCAAGTATCGATACCAATTATCAATATCAATTATTAATACCAAGTATTTATACCAAGTAACGATACCAAGGATCGATACCAAGTATCGATACCAAGGATCGATACCGAGTATCTACACCAAGGATCGATACCAAGTATAGATACCAACTATAATACCAAATAACGATACCAAGATTCGAAATTAGTTTTGGAACCAATTATCGATACCAAGTTTCGATAACAAGTATCGATACCAAGTATCGATACCATGTACTAAGTATCGTTACCAAGTATCGATGGCAAGTATCGATACTAACTATCGATACCAAGTGTCGAATCCAAATATCGATATCAAGTTTCGATACCAAGTATCGATACCAATTATCAATACCAATTATTAATACCATGTATTAATACCAAGTAACGATACCAAGGATCGATACCAAGTATCGATACCAAGGATAGGTACCAAGTATCGATACCAAGTCTCGATACCGATACCAAGATTCGAAATAAGTTTTGGAACCAGGTATCTATTCCAAGTATCGATACCAAGTTTTGATACCGAGTATCAATACCAAGTTTCTATTTCAAGTATCGATATCAAGTATCCTTACCAAGTATCGATACCAAGAATCATACTAAGTAACGATACCAAGTTTCGGTACCAAGTATCGGTACCAAGATTCGATACCAAGTATCCATACCGAGTAACGATACCAAGTTTCTATTTCATGTATCGCTTGATATCGATACAAGTATCGATACCAGGTATAATACTAAGTTACGATACCAAGTTTAGATACAAAGTATTGATACATAGTATCGATACCAAGTATCATTACCAAGTATCAATGCCAATTATCGATACCAAGTATCGATACCAAGTTTCGATACCAAGTTTCGATACCTATTAACGATACCAAGTATTGACACCAAGTTTCGATAGAAAGTATCGCTACCAAGTATCGATACCAAGTATCGATCCCAAGTATCGATACCAAGTATCGATACCAAGTTTCGATCCAAGTATCGATACCAAGTGTCGAATCCAAATATCGATACCAAGTTTCGATACCAAGTACCAATACCAAGTTTCGAAACCAAGTATCGATACCAATTATCAATATCAATTATTAATACCAAGTATTTATACCAAGTAACGATACCAAGGATCGATACCAAGGATCGATACCAGGTATCGATACCAAGCATCGATACCAAATATCGATACCAAGGATCGATACCAAGTAACGATACCAACTATAATACTAAGTAACGATACCAAGATTCGAAATAAGTTTTGGAACCAAGTATCGATACCAAGTTTTGATACCGAGTATCAATACCAAGTTTCGAAACCAAGTATCGATACCAATTATCAATACCAATTATTAATACTATGTATTTATACCAAGTATCGATTCCAAGGATCGAAACCAAGTATCGATACCAAGTATCGGTACCAAGTTTCGATACCAAGTATCGATACCAAGTTTCGATACCAAGTATCAGTACCAAGTTTCGATACCAAGTATCGATACCAGGTACTAAGTATCGTTAACAAGTATCGATACTAACTATCGATACCAAGTGTCGAATCCTTGTATCGATTCCAGTTATCGATACCAAGTTTCGATACCAAGTATCGATACCAAGTTTCGATACCGAGTAACAATACCAAGTTTCTATTTCAAGTATCGATATCAAGTATCCTTACCAAGTATCGATACCAAGAATCATACTAAGTAACGATAGCAAGTTTCGGTACCAAGTATCGGTAACAAGATTCAATACCAAGTATCCATACCGAGTAACAATACCAAGTTTATATTTCATGTATCGCTTGATATCGATACAAGTATCGATACCAGGTATAATACTAAGTTACGATACCAAGTTTAGGTACAAAGTATCGATACCAAGTATCATTACCAAGTATCAATGCCTATTATCGATACCAAGTATCGATACCAAGTTTCGATACCAAGTTTCGATTCCTATTAACGATACCAAGTATTGACACCAAGTTTCAATACAAAGTATCGCTACCAAGTATCGATACCAAATTTAGATACCAAGTATAGATACCATGTATCGATACCAAGTATCGATCCCAAGTATCGATACCAAGTATCGATACCAAGTTTCGATCCAAGTATAGATACCAAGTTTCGATACCAAGTTTCGAAACCAAGTATCGATACCAATTCTCAATATCAATTATTAATACCAAGTATTTATACCAAGTAACGATACAAAGGATCGATACCAAGTATCGATACCAAGGATCGATACCAAGTATCTATACCAAGGATCGATACCAACTATCGATACCAACTATAATACCAAATAACGATACCAAGATTCGAAATTAGTTTTGGAACCAATTATCGATACCAAGTTTCGATAACAAGTATCGATACCAAGTATCGATACCATGTACTAAGTATCGTTACCAAGTATCGATGGCAAGTATCGATACTAACTATCGATACCAAGTGTCGAATCCAAATATCGATACCAAGCTTCGATGCCAAGTATCGATACCAATTATCAATACCAATTATTATTACCAAGTATTAATACCAAGTATCGATACCAAGGATCGATACCAAGTATCGATACCAAGGATAGATACCAAGTATCGATACCAAGTCTCGATACCAAGGATCGATACCAAGTTTGGATTTCATGTATCGATACCAAGTATCGTTACCAAGTATCGATTCCAACTATAATACTAAGTAACGATACCAAGATTCGAAATAAGTTTTAGAACCAAGTATCGATACCAAGGATCGATACCAAGTATCGATACCAAATATCGATACCAAGTATCGATAGCAAGTATCGATACTAACTATCGATAGCAAGTGTCGAATCCAAGTATCGATACCAAGTTTCGATACCAAGTATCAATTCCAAGTTTCGAAACCAAGTATCGACACCAATTATCAATACCGATTATTAATACCGAGTATTAATACCAAGTATCGATACCAAAGATCGGTACAAAGTATCGATACCAAGTATCGATACCAAGTCTCGATACCAAGAATCGATACCAAGTCTAGTTACCAAGTATCGATACCAACTATAATACTAAGTAACGATACCAAGATTCGAAATAAGTTTTGGAACCAGGTATCTATTCCAAGTATCGATACCAAGTTTTGATACCGAGTATCAATACCAAGTTTCTATTTCAAGTATCGATATCAAGTATCGTTACTAAGTAACGATACCAAGTTTCGGTACCAAGTATCGGTACCAAGATTCGATACCAAGTATCCATACCGAGTAACGTTAGCAAGTTTCTATTTCATGTATCGCTTGATATCGATACAAGTATTGATACCATCTATAATACTAAGTGTCGAATCCAAGTATCGATACCAAGTTTCGATACCAAGTATCAATTCCAAGATTCGAAACCAAGTATCGATACCAATTATCAATACCAATTATTAATACCGAGTATTAATACCAAGTATCGATACCAAGTATCAATTCCAAGTTTCGAAACCAAGTATCGATACCAATTATCAATACCAATTATTAATACCGAGTATTAATACCAAGTATCGATACCAAGGATCGATACAAAGTATCGATACCAAGTATCGATACCAAGTTTCGATACCAAGAATCGATACCAAGTCTAGTTACCAAGTATCGATACCAACTATAATACTAAGTAACGATACCAAGATTCGAAATAAGTTTTGGAACCAGGTATCTATTCCAAGTATCGATGCCAAGTTTTGATACCGCGTATCAATACCAAGTTTCTATTTCAAGTATCGATATCAAGTATCGTTACCAAGTATCGATACCAAGAATCATACTAAGTAACGATACCAAGTTTCGGTACCAAGTATCGGTACCAAGATTCGATACCAAGTATCCATACCGAGTAACGTTACCAAGTTTCTATTTCATGTATAATACTAAGATACGATACCAAGTTTAGATACAAAGTATTGATACAAAGTATCGATACCAAGTGTCATTACCAAGTATCAATGCCAATTATCGATACCAAGTATCGATACCAAGTTTCGATACCAAGTTTCGATACCTATTAACGATACCAAGTATTGACACCAAGTTTCGATACAAAGTATCACTAACTAGTATCGATACCAAGTTTAGATACCAAGTATAGATACCAATTATCGATACCAAGTATCGATCCCAAGTATCAATACCAAGTATCGATACCAAGTTTCGATCCAAGTATCGATACCAAGTTTCGATACCAAGTATCGATACCAAGTTTCGATACCAAGTATCAATACCAAGTTTCGAAACCAATTATCGATACCAATTATCAATACCAATTATAAATACCGAGTATTAATACCAAGTAACGATACCAACGATCGATACCAAGTATCGATACCAACTATTTTACCAAATAACGATACCAAGATTCGAAATTAGTTTTGGAACCAATTATCGATACCAAGTTTCGATAACAAGTATCCATACCAAGTTTCGATAACGAGTATCGATACCAAGTATCGATACCATGTACTAAGTATCGTTACAAAGTATCGATGGCAAGTATCGATACTAACTATCGATACCAAGTGTCGAATCCAAATATCGATACCAAGTTTCGATACCAAGTATCAATACCAAGTTTCGAAACCAAGTATCGATACCAATGATCAATATCAATTATTAATACCAAGTATTTATACCAAGTAACGATATCAAGGATCGATACCAAGTATCGATCCCAAGTATCAATACCAAGTATCGATACCAAGTTTCGATCCAAGTATCGATACCAAGTTTCGATACCAAGAATCAATACCAAGTTTCGAAACCAAGTATCGATACCAATTATCAATATCAATTATTAATACCAAATATTTATACCAAGTAACGAACCAAGGATCGATACCAAGTATCGATACCAAGGATTGATACCAAGTATCTATACCAAGGATCGATACCAAGTATTGATACCAACTATTATACCAAATAACGATACCAAAATTCGAAATTAGTTTTGGAACCAATTATCGATACCAAGTTTCGATAACAAGTATCGATACCAAGTATCGATACCATGTACTAAGTATCGTTACAAAGTATCGATGGCAAGTATCGATACTAACTATCGATACCAAGTGTCAAATCCAAATATCGATACCAAGTTTCGATACCAAGTATCAATACCAAGTTTCGAAACCAAGTATCGATACCAATGATCAATATCAATTATTAATACCAAGTATTTATACCAAGTAACGAACCAAGGATCGATACCATGTATCGATACCAAGGATTGATACCAAGCATCTATACCAAGGAGCGATACCAAGTATTGATACCAACTATTATACCAAGTAACGATACCAAAATTCGAAATTAGTTTTGGAACCAATTATCGATACCAAGTTTCGAAACCAAGTATCGATACCAATTATCAATACCAATTATTATTACCGAGTATTAATACCAAGTATCGATACCAAGTATCAATTTCAAGTTTCGAAACCAAGTATCGATACCAATTATCAATACCAATTATTAATACCGAGTATTAATACCAAGTATCGATACCAAGGATCGATACAAAGTATCGATACCAAGGATCGATACAAAGTATCGATACCAAGTATCGATACCAAGTCTCGATACCAAGAATCGATACCAAGTCTAGTTACCAAGTATCGATACCAACTATAATACTAAGTAACGATACCAAGATTCGAAATAAGTTTTGGAACCAGGTATCTATTCCAAGTATCGATACCAAGTTTTGATACCGAGTATCAATACCAAGTTTCTATTTCAAGTATCGATATCGAGTATCGTTACTAAGTAACGATACCAAGTTTCGGTACCAAGTTTCTGTACCAAGACTCGATACCAAGTATCCATACCGAGTAACGTTAGCAAGTTTCTATTTCATGTATCGCTTGATATCGATACAAGTATTGATACCAGGTATAATACTATGTGTCGAATCCAAGTATCGATACCAAGTTTCGATACCAAGTATCAATTCCAAGTTTCGAAACCAAGTATCGATACCAACGATCGATACCAAGTATCGATACCAACTATTATACCAAATAACGATACCAAGATTCGAAATTAGTTTTGGAACCAATTATCGATACCAAGTTTCGATAACAAGTATCCATACCAAGTTTCGATACCAAGTATCAATACCAAGTTTCGAAACCAAGTATCGATACCAATGATCAATATCAATTATTAATACCAAGTATTTATACCAAGTATCGATCCCAAGTATCGATTCCAAGTATCGATACCAAGTTTCGATCCAAGTATCGATACCAAGTTTCGATACCAAGAATCAATACCAAGTTTCGAAACCAAGTATCGATACCAATTATCAATATCAATTATTAATACCAAATATTTATACCAAGTAACGAACCAAGGATCGATACCAAGTATCGATACCAAGGATTGATACCAAGTATCTATACCAAGGATCGATACCAAGTATTGATACCAACTATTATACCAAATAACGATACCAAAATTCGTAATTAGTTTTGGAACCAATTATCGATACCAAGTTTCGATAACAAGTATCGATACCAAGTATCGATACCATGTACTAAGTATCGTTACAAAG
Organism: Drosophila hydei; assembly: GCF_003285905.1. Lineage (NCBI taxonomy): Eukaryota > Metazoa > Arthropoda > Insecta > Diptera > Drosophilidae > Drosophila > Drosophila hydei. The sequence goes on from NW_022045745.1 coordinate 61,091, forward strand.
TATCGATGGCAAGTATCGATACTAACTATCGATACCAAGTGTCAAATCCAAATATCGATACCAAGTTTCGATACCAAGTATCAATACCAAGTTTCGAAACCAAGTATCGATACCAATGATCAATATCAATTATTAATACCAAGTATTTATACCAAGTAACGAACCAAGGATCGATACCAAGTATCGATACCAAGGATTGATACCAAGTATCTATACCAAGGATCGATACCAAGTATTGATACCAACTATTATACCAAGTAACGATACCAAAATTCGAAATTAGTTTTGGAACCAATTATCGATACCAAGTTTCGAAACCAAGTATCGATACCAATTATCAATACCAATTATTAATACCGATTATTAATACCAAGTATCGATACCAAGTATCAATTTCAAGTTTCGAAACCAAGTATCGATACCAATTATCAATACCAATTATTAATACCGAGTATTAATACCAAGTATCGATACCTAGGATCGATACAAAGTATCGATACCAAGGATCGATACAAAGTATCGATACCAAGTATCGATACCAAGTCTCGATACCAAGAATCGATACCAAGTCTAGTTACCAAGTATCGATACCAACTATAATACTAAGTAACGATACCAAGATTCGAAATAAGTTTTGGAACCAGGTATCTATTCCAAGTATCGATACCAAGTTTTGATACCGAGTATCAATACCAAGTTTCTATTTCAAGTATCGATATCGAGTATCGTTACTAAGTAACGATACCAAGTTTCGGTACCAAGTTTCTGTACCAAGACTCGATACCAAGTATCCATACCGAGTAACGTTAGCAAGTTTCTATTTCATGTATCGCTTGATATCGATACAAGTATTGATACCAGGTATAATACTATGTGTCGAATCCAAGTATCGATACCAAGTTTCGATAATAAGTATCAATTCCAAGTTTCGAAACCAAGTATCGATACCAATTATCAATACCAATTATTAATACCGAGTATTAATACCAAGTATCGATACCAAGTATCAATTTCAAGTTTCGAAACCAAGTATCGATACCAATTATCAATACCAATTATTAGTACCGAGTATTAATACCAAGTATCGATATCAAGGATCGATACAAAGTATCGATACCAAGGATCGATACAAAGTATCGATACCAAGTATCAATACCAAGTCTCGATACCAAGAATCGATACCAAGTCTAGTTACCAAGTATCGATACCAACTATAATACTAAGTAACGATACCAAGATTCGAAATAAGTTTTGGAACCAGGTATCTATTCCAAGTATCGATGCCAAGTTTTGATACCGAGTATCAAGTTTCTATTTCAAGTATCGATATCAAGTATCGTTACCATGTATCGATACCAAGAATCATACTAAGTAACGATACCAAGTTTCGGTACCAAGTATCGGTACCAAGATTCGATACCAAGTATCCATACCGAGTAACGTTACCAAGTTTCTATTTCATGTATCGCTTGATATCGATACAAGTATCGATACCAGGTATAATACTTAGTTACGATACCAAGTTTAGATACAAAGTATTGATACAAAGTATCGATACCAAGTATCATTACCAAGTATCAATGCCAATTATCGATACCAAGTATCGATACCAAGTTTCGATACCAAGTTTCGATACCTATTAACGATACCCAGTATTGACACCAAGTTTCGATACAAAGTATCGCTACCAAGTATCTATACCAAATTTAGATACCAAGTATAGATACCAAGTAACGATACAAAGGATCGATACAAAGTATCAATACCAAGTTTCGAAACCAAGTATCGATACCAATTATCAATACCAATTATAAATACCGAGTATTAATACCAAGTAACGATACCAAGGATCGATACCAAGTATCGATACCAAAGATCGATACCAAGTATCGATACCAACGATCAATACCAAGTATCGATACCAACTATTATACCAAATAACGATACCAAGATTCGAAATTAGTTTTGGAACCAATTATCGATACCAAGTTTCGATAACAAGTATCGATACCAAGTTTCGATAACAAGTATCGATACCAAGTATCGATACCATGTACTAAGTATCGTTACATAGTATCGATGGCAAGTATCGATACTAAAAATCGATACCAAGTGTCGAATCCAAATATCGATACCTAGTTTCGATACCAAGTATCAATACCAAGTTTCGAAACCAAGTATCGATACCAATGATCAATATCAATTATTAATACCAAGTATTTATACCAAGTAACGATATCAAGGATCGATACCAAGTATCGATCCCAAGTATCGATACCAAGTATCGATACCAAGTTTCGATCCAAGTATCGATGCCAAGTTTCGATACCAAGAATCAATACCAAGTTTCGAAACCAAGTGTCGATACCAATTATCAATATCAATTATTAATACCAAATATTTATACCAAGTAACGATACCATGGATCGATACCAAGTATCGATACCAAGGATTGATATCAAGTATCTATACCAAGGATCGATACCAAGTATTGATACCAACTATTATACCAAATAACGATACCAAAATTCGAAATTAGTTTTGGAACCAATTATCGATACCAAGTTTCGATAACAAGTATCGATACCAAGTATCGATACCATGTACTAAGTATCGTTACAAAGTATCGATAGCAAGTATCGATACTAACTATCGATACCAAGTGTCGAATCCAAATATCGATACCAAGTTTCGATACCAAGTATCAATACCAAGTTTCGAAACCAAGTATCGATACCAATGATCAATATCAATTATTAATACCAAGTATCTATACCAACGATCGATACCAAGTATTGATACCAACTATTATACCAAATAACGATACCAAAATTCGAAATTAGTTTTGGAACCAATTATCGCTACCAAGTTTCGAAACCAAGTATCGATACCAATTATCAATACCAATTATTAATACCGAGTATTAATACCAAGTATCGATACCAAGTATCAATTCCAAGTTTCGAAACCAAGTATCGATACCAATTATCAATACCAATTATTAATACCGAGTATTAATACCGAGTATTAATACCAAGTAACGATACCAAGGATCGATACCAAGTATCGATACCAAGGATCGATACCAAGTATCGATACCAACGATCGATACCAAGTATCGATACCAACTATTATACCAAATAACGATACCTAGATTCGAAATTAGTTTTGGAACCAATTATCGATACCAAGTTTCGATAACAAGTATCGATACCAAGTATCGATACCATGTACTAAGTATCGTTACAAAGTATCGATGGCAAGTATCGATACTAACTATCGATACCAAGTGTCGAATCCAAATATCGATTCCAAGTTTCGATACCAAGTATCGATACCAATGATCTATATCAATTATTAATACCAAGTATCTATACCAACGATCGATACCAAGTATTGATACCAACTATTATACCAAATAACGATACCAAAATTCGAAATTAGTTTTGGAACCAATTATCGATACCAAGTTTCGAAACCAAGTATCGATACCAATTATCAGTACCAATTATTAATACCGAGTATTAATAGCAAGTATCGATACCAAGTATCAATTCCAAGTTTCGAAACCAAGTATCGATACCAATTATCAATACCAATTATTAATACCGAGTATTAATACCGAGTATTAATACCAAGTAACGATACCAAGGATCGATACCAAGTATCGATACCAAGGATCGATACCAAGTATCGATACCAACGATCGATACCAAGTATCGATACCAACGATCGATACCAAGTATCGATACCAACTATTATACCAAATAACGATACCAAGATTCGAAATTAGTTTTGGAACCAATTATCGATACCAAGTTTCGATAACAAGTATCGATACCAAGTTTCGATAACAAGTATCGATACCAAGTATCGATACCATGTACTAAGTATCGTTACAAAGTATCGATGGCAAGTATCGATACTAACTATCGATACCAAGTGTCGAATCCAAATATCGATACCAAGTTTCGATACCAAGAATCAATACCAAGTTTCGAAACCAAGTATCGATACCAATTATCAATATCAATTATTAAAACCAAGTATTTATACCAAGTAACGATACCAAGGATCGATACCAAGTATCGATACCAAGGATTGATACCAAGTATCTATACCAAGGATCGATACCAAGTATTGATACCAACTATTATACCAAATAACGATACCAAAACTCGAAATTAGTTTTGGAACCAATTATCGATACAAAGTTTCGATAACAAGTATCGATACCAAGTATTGATACCATGTACTAAGTATCGTTACCAAGTATCGATGGCAATTATCGATACTAACTATCGATACCAAGTGTCGAATCCAAATATCTACCAATTATTAATATCGATATCAAGTATCGTTACCAAGTATCGATTCCAACTATAATACTAAGTAACGATACCAAGATTCGAAATAAGTTTTAGAACCAAGTATCAATACCAAACATCGATACCAAGTATCGATACCAAATATCGATACCAAGTATCGATACCAAATATCGATACCAAGTATCGATAGCAAGTATCGATACTAACTATCGATACCAAGTGTCGAATCCAAGTATCGATACCAAGTTTCGATACCAAGAATCGATACCAAGTTTCGATTTCATGTAACGATACCAAGTCTAGTTACCAAGTATCGATACCAACTATAATACTAAGTAACGATACCAAGATTCGAAATAAGTTTTGGAACCAGGTATCTATTCCAAGTATCGATAAAAAGTTTTGATACCGAGTATCAATACCAAGTTTCTATTTCAAGTATCGATATCAAGTATCGTTACCAAGTATCGATACCAAGAATCATACTAAGTAACGATACCAAGTTTCGGTACCAAGTATCGGTACCAAGATTCGATACCAAGTATCCATACCGAGTAACGATACCAAGTTTCTATTTCATGTATCGCTTGATATCGATACAAGTATCGATACCAGGTATAATACTAAGTTACGATACCAAGTTTAGATACAAAGTATTGATACAATGTATCGATACCAAGTATCATTACCAAGTATCAATGCCAATTATCGATACCAAGTATCGATACCAAGATTCGATACCAAGTTTCGATACCTATTAACGATACCACGTATTGACACCAAGTTTCGATACAAAGTATCGCTACCAAGTATCTATACCAAATTTAGATACCAAGTATAGATACCAAGTAACGATACAAAGGATCGATACAAAGTATCAAAGTATCAATGCCAATTATCGATACCAAGTATCGATACCAAGGATCGATACCAAGTGTCGATACCAAGGATAGATACCAAGTATCCATACCAAGTCTCGATACCAAGGATCGATACCCCGTTTGGATTTCATGTATCGATACCAAGTATCGATTCCAACTATAATACTAAGTAACGATACCAAGATTCGAAATAAGTTTTAGAACCAAGTATCGATACCAAACATCGATACTAAGTATCGATGCCAAATATCGATACCAAGTATCGATACCAAATATCGATACCAAGTATCGACAGCAAGTATCGATACTAACTATCCATACCAAGTGTCGAATCCAAGTATCGATACCAAGTTTCGATACCAAGTTTCAATTCCAAGTTTCGAAGCCAAGTATCGATACGAATTATCAATACCAATTATTAATACCGAGTATTAATACCAAGTATCGATACCAAGTATCAATTCCAAGTTTCGAAACCAAGTATCGATACCAATTATCAATACCAATTATTAATACCGAGTATTAATACCAAGTATCGATACCAAACATCGATACAAAGTATCGATACCAAGTATCATCACCAATCATATCATGTATCGATACCAAGTCTAGTTACCAAGTATCGATACCAACTATAATACTAAGTAACGATACCAAGATTCGAAATAAGTTTTGGAACCAGGTATCTATTCCAAGTATCGATAAAAAGTTTTGATACCGAGTATCAATACCAAGTTTCTATTTCATGTATCGCTTGATATCGATACAAGTATCGATACCAGGTATAATACTAAGTTACGATATCAAGTTTAGATACAAAGTATGGGTACAAAGTATCGATACCAAGTATCATTACCAAGTATCAATGCCAATTATCGACGCCAAGTATCGATACCAAGTTTCGATACCAAGTTTCGATACCTATTAACGATACCAAGTATTGACACCAAGTTTCGATACAAAGTATCGCTACCAAGTATCGATACCAAGTTTAGATACCAAGTATAGATACCAAGTATCGATACCAAGTATCGATCCCAAGTATCGATACCAAGTATCGATACCAAGTTTCGATCCAAGTATCGATACCAAGTTTCGATACCAAGTATCGATACCAAGTTTCGATACCAAGTATCAATACCAAGTTTCGAAACCAAGTATCGATACCAATTATCAATACCAATTATTAATACCAAGTATTAATACCAAGTAACGATACCAAGGATCGATACCAAGTATCGATACCAAGGATCGATACCAAGTATCGATACCACGGATCGATACCAAGTATCGATACCAACTATTATACCAAATAACGATATCAAGATTCGAAATTAGTTTTGGAATCAATTATCGATACCAAGTTTCGATAACAAGTATCGATACCAAGTTTCGATAACAAGTATCGATACCAAGTATCGATACCATGTACCAAGTATCGTTACAAAGTATCGATGGCAAGTATCGATACTAACTATCGGTACCAAGTGTCGAATCCAACTATCGATACCAAGTTTCGATACCAAGTATCAGTACCAAGATTCGAAACCAAGTATCGATACCAATTATCAATACCAATTATTAATACCAAGTATTAATACCAATTAACGATACAAAAGATCGATACAAAGTATCAAATTATCAATGACAATTATCGATACCAAGTATCGATACCAAGGATCGATACCAAGTATCGATACCAACTATTATACCAAATAACGATACCAAGATTCGAAATTAGTTTCGGAACCAATTATCGATACCAAGTTTCGATCCAAGTATCGATACCAAGTTTCGATACCAAGTATCGATACCAAGTTTCGAAACCAAGTATCGATACCAATTATCAATACCAATTATTAATACCAAGTATTAATACAAAGTAACGATACCAAGGATCGATACCAAGTATCGATACCACGGATCGATCCCAAGTATCGATACCAAGTATCGATACCATGTACTAAGTATCGTTACCAAGTATCGATGGCAAGTATCGATACTAACTATCGATACCAAGTGTCGAATCCAAATATCGATACCAAGTTTCGAAACCAAGTCTCGATACCAAGAATCGATACCAAGTTTCGAATTCATGTATCGATAACAAGTCTAGTAACCCAGTATCGATACCAACTATAATACTTAGTAACGATAGCAAGATTCGAAATAAGTTTTGGAACCAAGTATCGATTCCAAGTATCAATACCAATTATTAATACCAAGTATTAATACCAAGTAACGATACCAAGGATCGACACCAAGTATCGATACCAAGGATCGATACCAAGTATCGATACCAATTATCAATACCAATTATTAATACCAAGTATTAATACCAAGTAACGATACCAAGGATCGACACCAAGTATCGATACCAAGGATCGATACCAAGTATCGATACCACGGATCGATACCAAGTATCGATACCAACTATTATACCAAATAACGATACCAAGATTCGAAATTAGTTTCGGAACCAATTATCGATACCAAGTTTCGATAATAAGTATCGATACCATGTACTAAGTATCGTTACCAAGTATCGATGGCAAGTATCGATACTAACTATCGATACCAAGTGTCGAATCCAAATATCGATACCAAGTTTCAATACCAAGTATCGATACCAATTATCAATACCAATTATTAATACCAAGTATTAATACCAAGTATCGATACCAAGGATCGATACCAAGTATCATTACCAAGTATCAATGCCAATTATCGATACCAAGTATCGATACCAAGTTTCGATACCAAGTTTCGATACCTATTAACGATACCAAGTATTGACACCAAGTTTCAATACAAAGTATCGCTACCAAGTATCGATAAAAAGTTTAGATACCAAGTATAGATACCAAGTATAGATACCAAGTATCGATACCAAGTATCGATCCCAAGTATCGATACCAAGTATCGATACCAAGATTCGATCCAAGTACCTATACCAAGTTTCGATACCAAGTATCAATACCAATTATCAATACCAATTATTAATACTAAGTATTAATTCCAAGTATCGATACCAAGGATCGAAACCAAGTATCGATACCAAGTATCGATACCAAGTTTCGATACAAAGTATTGATAACAATTATCAATACCAATTATTAATACCAAGTATTAATACCAAGTATCGATACCAAGGATCGATACCAAGTATCGATACCAAGGATAGATACCAAGTATCGATACCAAGTCTCGATACCAAGGATCGATACCAAGTTTGGAGTTCATGTATCGATGCCAAGTATCGTTACCAAGTATCGATTCCAACTATAATACTAAGTAACGATAAAAAGATTCGAAATAAGTTTTAGAACCAAGTATCGATACCAAGGATAGATACCAAGTATCGATACCAAGTCTCGATACCAAGGATCGATACCAAGTATCGATACCAAGCATCGATACCAAATATCGGTACCAAGTTTAGATACCAAGTATTGATACCAAGTATCGATACCAAGTTTCGAAACCAAGTATCGATACCAATTATCAATACCAATTATTAATACCAAGTATTAATACCAAGTAACGATACAAAGGATCGATACCAAGTATCGATACCAAGTTTCGATACAAAGTATCGATAACAATTATCAATACCAATTATTAATACCAAGTATTAATACCAAGTATCGATACCAAGGATCGATACCAAGTATCGATACCAAGGATAGATACCAAGTATCGATACCAAGTCTCGATACCAAGGATCGATACCAAGTTTGGAGTTCATGTATCGATACCAAGTATCGTTACCAAGTATCGATTCCAACTATAATACTAAGTAACGATACCAAGATTCGAAATAAGTTTTAGAACCAAGTATCGATACCAAGGATTGATACCAAGTATCGATACCAAGTATCGATACCAAGTGTCGAATCCAAATATCGATACCAAGTTTCGATACCAAGTATCAATACCAAGTTTCGAAACCAATTATCGATACCAATTATCAATACCAATTATTAATACCACGTATTAATACCAAGTATCGATACCAAGGATCGATACCAAGTATCGATACCAAGATTCGATCCAAGTACCTATACCAAGTTTTGATACCAAGTATCAATACCAATTATCAATACCAATTATTAATACTAAGTATTAATTGAAAGTATCGATACCAAGGATCGAAACCAAGTATCGATACCAAGTATCGATACCAAGTTTCGATACCAAGTATCGATACCAAATTTCGATACCAAGTATCGATACCAAGTTTCGATACCAAGTATCGATACCAAGTATCGATACCAAGTATCGATACCAAGATTCGATCCAAGTACCGATACCAAGTTTCGATACCAAGTATCAATACCAATTATCAATACCAATTGTTAATACCAAGTATTAATACCAAGTATCAATACCAAGGATCCATCCCAAGTATCGATACCAAGTATCAATACCAAGATTCGATCCAAGTATCGATACCAAGTTTCGATACCAAGTATCGATACCAAGGATAGATACCAAGTATCGATACCAAGTCTCGATACCAAGTTTGGAGTTCATGTATCGATGCCAAGTATCGTTACCAAGTATCGATTCCAACTATAATACTAAGTAACGATACCAAGTTTTGATACCGAGTGTTCAGGCATGAACATACTGTAGTATATTTAATAACGTATTCATAATACCCGAAGCGATGTAGAGTATTCTGCATATAGATACGTCATATGCCTAACATATGATAGTGTATACTAAATACGCATATATTGACATTTGTCCCTACGCATAAACATAGGGCGAGCGCAAAGATAAGCAAATGTAATATGATCAGCCACTTATGGTCAGACAACAGCAGCGCGGGAGATGCCACGTACGCACTTTGCCTAAGGTCTATGCCACTTGCCTACTGTTTATGCCATATGCATATAAGTATATACAAGCAATATATATGAAGCTACATAGCGGAGAGCATAGTATGTCTCCCGCTTGGAGCTCCACTCATTACATAATGCACTTAGGTTAAGAGACGAAATACGCATGAGCCAGGGTATAAGAACTCTTGCTCAGACGAATAAAGATTATTACAGAACTGAACACCACCACAGTTATATGTATTCACACCGAGTATCAATACCAAGTTTCGAAACCAAGTATCGATACCAATTATCAATACCAATAAATAATACTAAATATTTATACCAAGTGTCGATTCCAAGGATCGAACCCAAGTATCGATACCAAGTATCGGTACCAAGTTTCGATACCAAGTATCGATACCGAACATCGATACCAAGGATCGATACCAAGTATCGATACCAACTATAATACTAAGTAACGATACCAAGATTCGAAATAAGTTTTGGAACCAAGTATCGATTCCAAGTATCGATACCAAGTTTTGATACCGAGTATCAATACCAAGTTTCGAAACCAAGTATCGATACCAATTATCAATTTCAATAATTAATACTAAGTATTTATACCAAGTATCGATTCCAAGGATCGAACCCAAGTATCGATACCAAGTATCGGTACCAAGTTTCGATACCGAGTAACAAAACCAAGTTTCTAGTTCAAGTATCGATATCAAGTATCGTTACCAAGTATCGATACCAAGAATAATACTAAGTAACAATACCAAGTTTCGGTACCAAGTATCGGTACCAAGATTCGATACCAAGTATCCATACCGAGTATGATACCAAGTTTCTATTTCATGTATCGCTTGATATCGATACAAGTATCGATACCAGGTATAATACTAAGTTACGATACCAAGTATAGATACAAAGTATCGATGCCAAGTATCATTACCAAGTATCAATGCCAATTATCGATACCACGTATCGATACCAAGTTTCGATACCAAGTTTCGATACATATTAACGATACCAAGTATTGACACCAAGTTTCAATACAAAGGATCGCAACCAAGTATCGATACCACGTTTAGATACCAAGTATAGATACCAAGTATCGATACCAAGTATCGATCCCAAGTATCGATACCAAGTATCGATCCCAAGTATCGATACCAAGTATCGATACCAAGATTCGATCCAAGTATCGATACCAAGTTTCGATACCAAGTATCAATACCAATTACCAATACCAATTAATAATACCACGTATTAATACCAAGTATCGATACCAAGGATAGGTACCAAGTATCGATACCAAGTCTCGATACCAAGGATCGATACCAACTATCGATACCAAGTATCGATACCAAGATTCGATCCAAGTATCGATACCAAGTTTCGATACCAAGTATCAATACCAATTATCAATACCAATTACTAACACCAAGTATTAATACCAAGTAACGATACAAAAGATCGATACCAAGTATCGATACCAAGGATCGACACCAAGTATCGATACCAAGGATCGATACCAAGTATCGATACCAACTATTATACCAAATAACGATACCAAGATTCGAAATTAGTTTTGGAACTAATTATCGATACCAAGTTTCGATAACAAGTATCGATACCATGTACTAAGTATCGTTCCCAAGTATCGATGGCAAGTATCGATACTAACTATCGATACCAAGTGTCGAATCCAAATATCGATACCAATTATCAATACCAATTATTAATACCAAGTATTAATACCAAGTATCGATACCAAGGATCGATACCAAGTATCGATACCAAGGATCGATACCAAGTATCGATACCAAGGATCGATACCAAGCATCGATACCAACTATTATACCAAATAACGATACCAAGATTCGAAATTAGTTTTGGAACCAATTATCGATACCAAGTTTCGATAACAAGTATCGATACCATGTACTAAGTATCGTTCCCAAGTATCGATGGCAAGTATCGTTACTAACTATCGATACCAAGTGTCGAATCCAAATATCGATACCAAGTTTCGAAACCAAGTCTCGTTACCAAGAATCGATACCAAGTTTCGATTTCATGTATCGATAACAAGTCTAGTTACCCAGTATCGATACCAACTATAATACTAAGTAACGATACCAAGATTCGAAATAAGTTTTGGAACCAAGTATCTATTCCAAGTATCGATACCAAGTTTTGATACCAAGTTTCGAAACCAAGTATCGATACCAATTATCAATACCAATTATTAATAATACGTATTAATTCCAAGTATCGATACCAAGGATCGAAACCAAGTATCGATACCAAGTATCGATACCAAGTTTCGATACCAAGTATCGATACCAAGTTTCGATACCAAGTATCGATACCAGGTACTAAGTATCGATATTTGGATTCGACACTTGGTATCGTTACTTGGTATTAATACTTGGTATTAATAATTGGTATTGATAATTGGTATCGATACTTGGTTTCGAAACTTGGTATTGATACTTGGTATCGAAACTTGGTATCGATACTTGGTATCGAAACTTGGTATCGATACTTGGATCGAAACTTGGTATCGATAATTGGTTGCAAAACTAATTTCGAATCTTTTTATCGTTATTTGGTATAATAGTTTGTATCGATACTTGGTATCGATCCTTGGTATCGATACCTGGTATCGATCCGTGGTATCGATACTTGGTATCGATCTTTTGTCTCGTTACTTGGTATTAATACTTGGTATTAATACATGGTATTAATACTTGGTATTAATAATTGGTATTGATAATTGGTATCGATACTTGGTTTCGAAACTTGGTATTGATACTTGGTATCGAAACTTGGTATCGATATTTGGATTCGACACTTGGTATCGATAGTTAGTATCGATACTTGCCATCGATACTTTGTAACGATACATGGTACTTGTTATCGAAACTTGGTATCGATACTTGTTATCGAAACTTGGTATCGATAATTGGTTCCAAAACTAATTTCGATTCTTGGTATCGTTATTTGGTATAATAGTTGGTATCGATACTTGGTATCGATCCTTGGTATCGATACTTGGTATCGATCCTTGGTATCGATACTTGGTATCGATCCTTGGTATCGTTACTTGGTATTAATACTTGGTATTAATAATTGGTATTGATAATTGGTATCGATACTTGGTTTCGATACTTGGTATCGATACTTGGGATCGATACTTGGTATCGTTACTTGGGATCGATACTTGGTATCGATACTTGGTATCTATACTTGGTATCTAAACTTGGTATCGATACTTGGTAGCGATACTTTGTATCGAAACTTTGTATCGATACTTGGTATCGATAATTTGCATTGATACTTGGTAATGATACTTGGTATCGATACTTTGTATCAATACTTTGTATCTAAACTTGGTATCGTAACTTAGTATTATACCTGGTATCGATACTTGTATCGATATCAAGCGATACATGAAATAGAAACTTAGTATCGTTACTCGGTATGGATACTTGGTATCGAATCTTGATACCGATACTTGGTACCGAAACTTGGTATCGTTACTTAGTATGATTCTTGGTATCGATACTTGGTAACGATAATTGATATCGATACTTGAAATAGAAATTTGGTATTGATACTCGGTATCAAAACTTGGTATCGATACTTGGAATAGATACCTGGTTCCAAAACTTATTTCGAATCTTGGCATCGTTACTTAGAATTATAATTGGTATCGATTCTTGGTATCGAGACTTGGTATCGATGCTTGGTATCGATACTTTGTATCGATCCTTGGTATCGATACTTGGTATTAATACTCGGTATTAATAATTGGTATTGATAATTGGTATCGATACTTGGTTTCGAAACTTGGAATTGGAATCTTGGTATCGTTACTTAGTATTATAGTTGGAATCGATACTTGGTAACGATACTTGGTATCTATACATGAAATCCAAACTTGGAATCGATCTTTGGTATCGAGACTTGGTATCGATACTTGGTATCTATCCTTGGTATCGATACTTGGTATCGATCCTTGGTATCGTTACTTGGTATTAATACGTGGTATTAATAATTGGTATCGAAACTTGGTATCGATATTTGGATTCGACACTTGGTATCGATAGTTAGTATCGATACTTGCCATCGATACTTGGTAATGATACTTAGTACATGGTATCGATACTTGGTATCGATACTTGTTATCGAAACTTGGTATCGATAATTGGTTCCAAAACTAATTTCGAATCTTGGTATCGTTATATGGTATAATAGTTGGTATCGATACTTGGTATCGATCCTTGGTATAGATACTTGGTATCGATCCTTGGTATCGATACTTGGTATCGATATTTGGTATCGTTACTTGGTATAAATACTTGGTATTAATAATTGATATTGATAATTGGTATCGATACTTGGTTTCGAAACTTGGTATTGATTCTTGGTATCGAAACTTGGTATCGATACTTGGATCGAAACTTGGTATCGATACTTGGTATCGATACTTGGGATCGATACTTGGTATCGATACTTGGTATCTATACTTGGTATCTAAACTTGGTATCGATACTTGGTAGCGGTACTTTGTATTGAAACTTGGTGTCAATACTTGGTATCGTTAATAGGTATCGAAACTTGGTATCGAAACTTGGTATCGATACTTGGTATCGATAATTGGCATTGATACTTGGTAATGATACTTGGTATCGATACTTTGCATCGATACTTTGTATCTAAACTTGGTATCGTATCTTAGTATTATACCTGGTATCGATACTTGTATCGGTATCAAGCGATACATGAAATAGAAACTTGGTATCGTTACTCGGTATGGATACTTGGTGTCGAATCTTGGTACCGATACTTGGTACCGAAACTTGGTATCGTTACTTAGTATGATTCTTGGTATCGATACTTGGTAACGATACTTGAATTCGATACTTGAAATAGAAACTTGGTATTGTTACTCGGTATCGAAACTTGGTATCGATACTTGATATCGAATCTTGGTATCGATACCTGGAATCGATACAAGGATTCGACACTTGGTATCGATAGTTAGTATCGATACTTGGTAACGATACTTAGTACCTGGTATCGATACTTGGTATCGAAACTTGGTACTGACACTTGGTATCGAAACTTGGTAGTACTAATAATTGGTATTGATAATTGGTATCGATACTTGGCTTCGAAACTTGGTATTGATACTCGGCTTAAAACTTGGTATCGATAATTGGTTCCAAAACTAATTTCGAATCTTGGTATCGTTATATGGTATAATAGTTGGTATCGATACTTGGTATCGATCCTTGGTATAGATACTTGGTATCGATCCTTGGTATCGATACTTGGTATCGATATTTGGTATCGTTACTTGGTATAAATACTTGGTATTAATAATTGATATTGATAATTGGTATCGATACTTGGTTTCGAAACTTGGTATTGATTCTTGGTATCGAAACTAGGTATCGATACTTGGATCGAAACTTGGTATCGATACTTGGTATCGATACTTGGGATCGATACTTGGTATCGATACTTGGTATCTATACTTGGTATCTAAACTTGGCATCGATACTTGGTAGCGGTACTTTGTATTGAAACTTGGTGTCAATACTTGGTATCGTTAATAGGTATCGAAACTTGGTATCGAAACTTGGTATCGATACTTGGTATCGATAATTGGCATTGATACTTGGTAATGATACTTGGTATCGATACTTTGCATCGATACTTTGTATCTAAGCTTGGTATCGTATCTTAGTATTATACCTGGTATCGATACTTGTATCGATATCAAGCGATACATTAAATAGAAACTTGGTATCGTTACTCCTTATGGATACTTGGTGTCGAATCTTGGTACCGATACTTGGTACCGAAACTTGGTATCGTTACTTAGTATGATTCTTGGTATCGATAGTTGATAACGATACTTGAATTCGATACTTGAAATAGAAACTTGGTATTGTTACTCGGTATCGAAACTTGGTATCGATACTTGGTATCGAATCTTGGTATCGATACCTGGAATCGATACAAGGATTCGACACTTGGTATCGATAGTTAGTATCGATACTTGGTAACGATACTTAGTACCTGGTATCGATACTTGGTATCGAAACTTGGTACTGACACTTGGTATCGAAACTTGGTATCGATACTTGGTATCGAAACTTGGTACCGATACATGGTATCGATACTTGGGTTCGATCCTTGGAATCGATACTTGGTATAAATACTTAGTATTAATAATTGGTATTGATAATTGGTATCGATACTTGGCTTCGAAACTTGGTATTGATACTCGGCTTAAAACTTGGTATCGATACTTGGAATCGATACTTGGTTCCAAAACTTATTTCGAATCTTAGTAACGTTACTTAGTATTATAGTTGGTATCGATACTTGGTATCGATCCTTGGTATCGATATTTGGTATCGATGCTTGGTATCGATACTTGGTATCGATCCTTGGTATCGATACTTGGTTCTAAAACTTGGTTCTAAAACTTATTTTGAATCTTGGTATCGTTACTTAGTATTATAGTTGGAATCGATACTTGGTAACGATACTTGGTATCGATACATGAAATCCAAACTTGGTATCGATCCTTGGTATCGCGACTTGGTATCGATACTTGGTATCTATCCTTGGTATCGATACTTGGTATCGATCCTTGGTATCGATACTTGGTATTAATACGTGGTATTAATAATTGGTATTGATAATTGGTATCGATACTTGGTTTCGAAACTTGGTATTGATACTTTGTATCAAAACTTGGTATCGATATTTGGATTCGACACTTGGTATCGAAACTTGGTATCGATACTTGGTATCGAAACTTGGTACCGATACTTGGTATCGATACTTGGGTTCGATCCTTGGAATCGATACTTGGTATAAATACTTAGTATTAATAATTGGTATTGATAATTGGTATCGATACTTGGCTTCGAAACTTGGTATTGATACTCGGCTTAAAACTTGGTATCGATACTTGGAATCGATACTTGGTTCCAAAACTTATTTCGAATCTTAGTAACGTTACTCAGTATTATAGTTGGTATCGATACTTGGTATCGATCCTTGGTATCGATACTTGGTTCTAAAACTTATTTTGAATCTTGGTATCGATACTTGGTTCTAAAACTTATTTTGAATCTTGGTATCGATACTTGGTTCTAAAACTTATTTTGAATCTTGGTATCGTTACTTGGTATCGATACATGAAATCCAAACGTGGTATCGATCCTTGGTATCGCGACTTGGTATCGATACTTGGTATCTATCCTTGGTATCGATACTTGGTATCGATCCTTGGTATCGATACTTGGTATTAATACGTGGTATTAATAATTGGTATTGATAATTGGTATCGATGCTTGGTTTCGAAACTTGGTATTGATACTTTGTATCAAAACTTGGTATCGATATTTGGATTCGACACTTGGTATCGATACTTGGTATCGATACTTGGTAACGATACTTAGTACCTGGTATCGATACTTGGTATCGAAACTTGGTATCGATACTTGGTATCGAAACTTGGTATCGATACTTGGTATCGATACTTGGTATCGATACTTGGTATCGATACTTGGTTTCGATCCTTGGTATCGATACTTGGTATTAATACTTAGTATTAATAATTGTTATTGATAATTGGTATCGATACTTGGTTTCGTAACTTGGTATTGATACTCGGTAGCAAAACTTGGTATCGATACTTTGAATCGATACATGGTTCCAAAACTTATTTCGAATCTTGGTATCGTTACTTAGTATTATAGTTGGTATCGATACTTGGTATCGATCCTTGGTATCGATATTTGGTATCGATGCTTGGTATCGATACTTGGTATCGATCCTTGGTATCGATACTTGGTATTAGTACGTGGTATTAATAATTGGTATTGATAATTGGTATCGATACTTGGTTTCGAAACTTGGTATTGATACTTTGTATCAAAACTTGGTATCGATATTTGGATTCGACACATTGTATCGATACTTGCCATCGATACTTGGTAACGATTTTTAGTACATGGTATCGATACTTGTTATCGAAACTTGGTATCGATAATTGGTTCTAAAACTAATTTCGAATCTTGGTATTGTTATTTGGTATAATAGTTGGTATCGATACTTGGTATCGATCCTTGGTATCGATACTGGGTATCGATATTTGGTATCGATACTTGGTATCGATCCTTTGTATCGTTATTTGGTATTAATACTTGGTATTAATAATTGGTATTAATAATTGGTATCGATACTTGGTTTCAATACTTGGTATCGATCCTTGGTATCGAGACTTGGTGTTGATACTTGGTATCGATCCTTGGTATCGATACTTGGTTCTAAAACTTATTTCGAATCTTGGTATCGTTACTTAGTATTATAGTTGGAATCGATACTTGGTAACGATACTTGTTATCGATACATGAACTCTAAACTTGGTATCGATCCTTGGTATCGAGACTTGGTATCGATACTTGGTATCTATCCTTGGTATCGATACTTGGTATCGATCCTTGGTATCGATACTTGGTATTAATACTTGGTATTAATAATTAGTATTGATAATTGGTATTGATACTTGGTATCGAAACTTGGTATCGATACTTGGAGCGAATCTTGGTATCGATACTTGGTATCGATACTTGGGATCGGTACTTGGTATCGATACTTGGTATCTATACTTGATATCTAAACTTTTTATCGATACTTGGTAGAGATACTTTGTATTGAAACTTGGTGTCAATACTTGCTATCGTTAATAGGTATCGAAACTTGGTATCGATAATTGGCATTGATACTTGGTAATGATACTTGGTGTCGATACTTTGTATCTATACTTGGTATCTTAACTTAGTATTATACCTGGTATCGATACTTGTATCGATATCAAGCGATACATGAAATAGAAACTTGGTATCACACTCGGTATGGATACTTGGTATCGAATCTTGGTACCGATACTTGGTACCGAAACTTGGTATCGTTACTTAGTATGACTCTTGGTATCGATACTTGGTAACGATACTTGATATCGATACTTGGAATTAATACTTAGTATTAATAATTGGTATTGATAATTGGTATTGATACTTGGTTTCGAAACTTGGTATCAAAACTTGGTATCGATACTTGGAATAGATACTTGGTTCCAAAACTTATTTCGAATCTTGGTATCGTTACTTAGTATTATAGTTGGTATCGACACTGGGTAACTAGACTTGTTATCGATACATGAAATTGAAACTTGGTATCGATTCTTCGTATCGAGACTTGGTTTCGAAACTTGGTATCGATACCTGGAATCGATACAAGGATTTGACACTTGCTATCGATAGTTAGTATCGATACTTGGTAACGATACTTAGTACCTGGTATCGATACTTGGTATCGAAACTTGGTATCGATACCTGGAATCGATACAAGGATTTGACACTTGCTATCGATAGTTAGTATCGATACTTGGTAACGATACTTAGTACCTGGTATCGATACTTAGTATCGAAACTTGGTATCGATACTTGGTATCGAAACTTGGTATCGATACTTGGTATCGATACTTGGTTTCGATCCTTGGTATCGATACTTGGAATTAATACTTAGTATTAATAATTGGTATTGATAATTGGTATTGATACTTGGTTTCGAAACTTGGTATCAAAACTTGGTATCGATACTTGGAATAGATACTTGGTTCCAAAACTTATTTCGAATCTTGGTATCGTTACTTAGTATTATAGTTGGTATCGACACTGGGTAACTAGACTTGTTATCGATACATGAAATTGAAACTTGGTATCGATTCTTCGTATCGAGACTTGGTTTCGAAACTTGGTATCGATATTTGGATTTGACACTTGGTATCGATAGTTAGTATCGATACTTGCCATCGATACTTGGGAACGATACTTAGTACATGGTATCGATACTTGTTATCGAAACTTGGTATCGATAATTGGTTCCATAACTAATTTCGAATCTTGGTATCGTTATTTGGTATAATAGTTGGTATCGATGCTTGGTATCGATCCTTGGTATCGATACTTGGTATCGATCCTTGGTATCGTTACTTGGTATTAATACTTGGTATTAATAATTGGTATTGATAATTGGTATCGATACTTGGTTTCGATACTTGGTATCGATACTTGGGATCGATACTTGGTATCGATACTTGGGATCGATACTTGGTATCGATACTTGGTATCTATACTTGGTATCTAAACTTGGTATCGATACTTGGTAGCGATACTTTGTATCGAAACTTTGTATCGATACTTGGTATCGTCAATTGGCATTGATACTTGGTAATGATACTTGGTATCGATACTTTGTATCAATACTTTGTATCTAAACTTGGTATCGTAACTTAGTATTATACCTGGTATCGATACTTGTATCGATATCAAGCGATACATGAAATAGAAACTTAGTATCGTTACTCGGTATGGATACTTGGTATCGAATCTTGATACCGATACTTGGTACCGAAACTTGGTATCGTTACTTAGTATGATTCTTGGTATCGATACTTGGTAACGATACTTGATATCGATACTTGAAATAGAAATTTGGTATTGATACTCGGTATCAAAACTTGGTATCGATACTTGGAATAGATACCTGGTTCCAAAACTTATTTCGAATCTTGGCATCGTTACTTAGAATTATAGTTGGTATCGATTCTTGGTATCGAGACTTGGTATCGATGCTTGGTATCGATACTTGGTATTAATACTCGGTATTAATAATTGGTATTGATAATTGGTATCGATACTTGGTTTCGAAACTTGGAATTGATACTTGGTATCGAAAATTGGTATCGATACTTGGATTCGACACTTGGTAGCGATAGTTAGTATCGATACTTGCTATCGATACTTGGTATCGATATTTGGTATCGATACTTGGTATCGATGCTTGGTATCGATACTTGGTATTAATACTCGGTATTAATAATTGGTATTGATAATTGGTATCGATACTTGGTTTCGAAACTTGGAATTGATACTTGGTATCGAAACTTGGTATCGATATTTGGATTCGACACTTGGTATCGATAGTTAGTATCGATACTTGCCATCGATACTTGGTAACGATACTTAGTACATAGTATCGATACTTGGTATCGAAACGTGGTACTGACACTTGGTATCGAAACTTGGTATCGATACTTGGTACCGATACTTGGTATCGATACTTGGGTTCGATCCTTGGAATCGATACTTGGTATAAATACTTAGTATTAATAATTGGTATTGATAATTGGTATCGATACTTGGCTTCGAAACTTGGTATTGATACTCGGCTTAAAACTTGGTATCGATACTTGGAATCGATACTTGGTTCCAAAACTTATTTCGAATCTTGGTATCGTCACTTAGTATTATAGTTGGTATCGATACTTGGTATCGATCCTTGGTATCGATATTTGGTATCGATGCTTGGTATCGATACTTGGTATCGATCCTTGGTATCGATCCTTGGTATCGATACTTGGTTCTAAAACTTATTTTGAATCTTGGTATCGTTACTTAGTATTATAGTTGGAATCGATACTTGGTAACGATACTTGGTATCGATACATGAAATCCAAACTTGGTATCGATCCTTGGTATCGCGACTTGGTATCGATACTTGGTATCTATCCTTGGTATCGATACTTGGTATCGATCCTTGGTATCGATACTTGGTATTAATACGTGGTATTAATAATTGGTATTGATAATTGGTATCGATACTTGGTTTCGAAACTTGGTATTGATACTTTGTATCAAAACTTGGTATCGATATTTGGATTCGACACTTGGTATCGAAACTTGGTATCGATACTTGGTATCGAAACTTGGTACCGATACTTGGTATCGATACTTGGGTTCGATCCTTGGAATCGATACTTGGTATAAATACTTAGTATTAATAATTGGTATTGATAATTGGTATCGATACTTGGCTTCGAAACTTGGTATTGATACTCGGCTTAAAACTTGGTATCGATACTTGGAATCGATACGTGGTTCCAAAACTTATTTGGAATCTTGGTATCGTTACTTAGTATTATAGTTGGTATCGATACTTGGTATCGATCCTTGGTATCGATATTTGGTATCGATGCTTGGAATCGATACTTGGTATCGATCCTTGGTATCGATACTTGGTTCAAAAACTTATTTTGAATCTTGGTATCGTTACTTAGTATTATAGTTGGAATCGATACTTGGTAATGATACTTGGTATCGATTCATGAAATCCAAACTTGGTATCGATCCTTGGTATCGCGACTTGGTATCGATACTTGGTATCTATCCTTGGTATCGATACTTGGTATTGATCCTTGGTATCGATACTTGGTATTAATACGTGGTATTAATAATTGGTATTGATAATTGGTATCGATACTTGGTTTCGAAACTTGGTATTGATACTTTGTATCAAAACTTGGTATCGATATTTGGATTCGACACTTGGTATCGATACTTGGTATCGAGACTTGGTAACGATACTTAGTACCTGGTATCGATACTTGGTATCGAAACTTGGTATCGATACTTGGTATCGATACTTGGTATCGATACTTGGTATCGATACTTGGTTTCGATCCTTGGTATCGATACTTGGTATCGATCCTTGGTATCGTTACTTGGTATTAATACTTGGTATTAATAAGTGGTATCGAAACTTGGTATCGATACTTGGGTTCGATCCTTGGAATCGATACTTGGTATAAATACTTAGTATTAATAATTGGTATTGATAATTGGTATCGATACTTGGCTTCGAAACTTGGTATTGATACTCGGCTTAAAACTTGGTATCGATACTTGGAATCGATACTTGGTTCCAAAACTTATTTCGAATCTTGGTATCGTTACTTAGTATTATAGTTGGTATCGATACTTGGTATCGATACTTGGTAACGATACGTAGTACCTGGTATCGATACTTGGTATCGAAACTTGGTACCGATACTTGGTATCGATACTTGGGTTCGATCCTTGGAATCGATACTTGGTATAAATACTTAGTATTAATAATTGGTATTGATAATTGGTATCGATACTTGGGATCGATACTTGGTATCGATACTTGGTATCTATACTTGGTATCTAAACTTGGTATCGATACTTGGTAGCGATACTTTGTATCGAAACTTTGTATCGATACTTGGTATCGTCAATTGGCATTGATACTTGGTAATGATACTTGGTATCGATACTTTGTATCAATACTTTGTATCTAAACTTGGTATCGTAACTTAGTATTATACCTGGTATCGATACTTGTATCGATATCAAGCGATACATGAAATAGAAACTTAGTATCGTTACTCGGTATGGATACTTGGTATCGAATCTTGATACCGATACTTGGTACCGAAACTTGGTATCGTTACTTAGTATTCTTGGTATCGATACTTGGTAACGATACTTGATATCGATACTTGAAATAGAAATTTGGTATTGATACTCGGTATCAAAACTTGGTATCGATACTTGGAATAGATACCTGGTTCCAAAACTTATTTCGAATCTTGGCATCGTTACTTAGAATTATAGTTGGTATCGATTCTTGGTATCGAGACTTGGTATCGATGCTTGGTATCGATACTTTGTATCGATCCTTGGTATCGATACTTGGTATTAATACTCGGTATTAATAATTGGTATTGATAATTGGTATCGATACTTGGTTTCGAAACTTGGAATTGATACTTGGTATCGAAAATTGGTATCGATACTTGGATTCGACACTTGGTAGCGATAGTTAGTATCGATACTTGCTATCGATACTTGGTATCGATATTTGGTATCGATACTTGGTATCGATACTTGGTATCGATACTTGGTTCTAAATCTTATTTCGAATCTTGGTATCGTCACTTAGTATTATAGTTGGAATCGATACTTGGTAACGATACTTGGTATCGATACATGAAATCCAAACTTGGTATCGATCCTTGGTATCGAGACTTGGTATCGATACTTGGTATCTATCCTTGGTATCGATACTTGGTATCGATCCTTGGTATCGCTACTTGGTATTAATACTTGGTATTAATAATTGGTATCGAAACTTGGTATCGATATTTGGATTCGACACTTGGTATCGATAGTTAGTATCGATACTTGCCATCGATACTTGGTAACGATACTTAGTACATAGTATCGATACTTGGTATCGAAACGTGGTACTGACACTTGGTATCGAAACTTGGTATCGATACTTGGTACCGATACTTGGTATCGATACTTGGGTTCGATCCTTGGAATCGATACTTGGTATAAATACTTAGTATTAATAATTGGTATTGATAATTGGTATCGATACTTGGCTTCGAAACTTGGTATTGATACTCGGCTTAAAACTTGGTATCGATACTTGGAATCGATACTTGGTTCCAAAACTTATTTCGAATCTTGGTATCGTTACTTAGTATTATAGTTGGTATCGATACTTGGTATCGATCCTTGGTATCGATATTTGGTATCGATGCTTGGTATCGATACTTGGTATCGATCCTTGGTATCGATCCTTGGTATCGATACTTGGTTCTAAAACTTATTTTGAATCTTGGTATCGTTACTTAGTATTATAGTTGGAATCGATACTTGGTAACGATACTTGGTATCGATACATGAAATCCAAACTTGGTATCGATCCTTGGTATCGCGACTTGGTATCGATACTTGGTATCTATCCTTGGTATCGATACTTGGTATCGATCCTTGGTATCGATACTTGGTATTAATACGTGGTATTAATAATTGGTATTGATAATTGGTATCGATACTTGGTTTCGAAACTTGGTATTGATACTTTGTATCAAAACTTGGTATCGATATTTGGATTCGACACTTGGTATCGAAACTTGGTATCGATACTTGGTATCGAAACTTGGTACCGATACTTGGTATCGATACTTGGGTTCGATCCTTGGAATCGATACTTGATATAAATACTTAGTATTAATAATTGGTATTGATAATTGGTATCGATACTTGGCTTCGAAACTTGGTATTGATACTCGGCTTAAAACTTGGTATCGATACTTGGAATCGATACGTGGTTCCAAAACTTAATTGGAATCTTGGTATCGTTACTTAGTATTATAGTTGGTATCGATACTTGGTATCGATCCTTGGTATCGATATTTGGTATCGATGCTTGGAATCGATACTTGGTATCGATCCTTGGTATCGATCCTTGGTATCGATACTTGGTTCAAAAACTTATTTTGAATCTTGGTATCGTTACTTAGTATTATAGTTGGAATCGATACTTGGTAACGATACTTGGTATCGATTCATGAAATCCAAACTTGGTATCGATCCTTGGTATCGCGACTTGGTATCGATACTTGGTATCTATCCTTGGTATCGATACTTGGTATCGATCCTTGGTATCGATACTTGGTATTAATACGTGGTATTAATAATTGGTATTGATAATTGGTATCGATACTTGGTTTCGAAACTTGGTATTGATACTTTGTATCAAAACTTGGTATCGATATTTGGATTCGACACTTGGTATCGATACTTGGTATCGATACTTGGTAACGATACTTAGTACCTGGTATCGATACTTGGTATCGAAACTTGGTATCGATACTTGGTATCGATACTTGGTATCGATACTTGGTATCGATACTTGGTTTCGATCCTTGGTATCGATACTTGGTATCGATCCTTGGTATCGTTACTTGGTATTAATACTTGGTATTAATAAGTGGTATCGAAACTTGGTATCGATACTTGGGTTCGATCCTTGGAATCGATACTTGGTATAAATACTTAGTATTAATAATTGGTATTGATAATTGGTATCGATACTTGGCTTCGAAACTTGGTATTGATACTCGGCTTAAAACTTGGTATCGATACTTGGAATCGATACTTGGTTCCAAAACTTATTTCGAATCTTGGTATCGTTACTTAGTATTATAGTTGGTATCGATACTTGGTATCGATACTTGGTAACGATACTTAGTACCTGGTATCGATACTTGGTATCGAAACTTGGTACCGATACTTGGTATCGATACTTGGGTTCGATCCTTGGAATCGATACTTGGTATAAATACTTAGTATTAATAATTGGTATTGATAATTGGTATCGATACTTGGGATCGATACTTGGTATCGATACTTGGTATCTATACTTGGTATCTAAACTTGGTATCGATACTTGGTAGCGATACTTTGTATCGAAACTTTGTATCGATACTTGGTATCGTCAATTGGCATTGATACTTGGAAATGATACTTGGTATCGATACTTTGTATCAATACTTTGTATCTAAACTTGGTATCGTAACTTAGTATTATACCTGGTATCGATACTTGTATCGATATCAAGCGATACATGAAATAGAAACTTAGTATCGTTACTCGGTATGGATACTTGGTATCGAATCTTGATACCGATACTTGGTACCGAAACTTGGTATCGTTACTTAGTATGATTCTTGGTATCGATACTTGGTAACGATACTTGATATCGATACTTGAAATAGAAATTTGGTATTGATACTCGGTATCAAAACTTGGTATCGATACTTGGAATAGATACCTGGTTCCAAAACTTATTTCGAATCTTGGCATCGTTACTTAGAATTATAGTTGGTATCGATTCTTGGTATCGAGACTTGGTATCGATGCTTGGTATCGATACTTTGTATCGATCCTTGGTATCGATACTTGGTATTAATACTCGGTATTAATAATTGGTATTGATAATTGGTATCGATACTTGGTTTCGAAACTTGGAATTGATACTTGGTATCGAAAATTGGTATCGATACTTGGATTCGACACTTGGTAGCGATAGTTAGTATCGATACTTGCTATCGATACTTGGTATCGATATTTGGTATCGATACTTGGTATCGATCCTTGGTATCGATACTTGGTTCTAAATCTTATTTCGAATCTTGGTATTATAGTTGGAATCGATACTTGGTAACGATACTTGGTATCGATACATGAAATCCAAACTTAGTATCGATCCTTGGTATCGAGACTTGGTATCGATACTTGGTATCTATCCTTGGTATCGATACTTGGTATCGATCCTTGGTATCGTTACTTGGTATTAATACTTGGTATTAATAATTGGTATCGAAACTTGGTATCGATATTTGGATTCGACACTTGGTATCGATAGTTAGTATCGATACTTGCCATCGATACTTGGTAACGATACTTAGTACATAGTATCGATACTTGGTATCGAAACGTGGTACTGACACTTGGTATCGAAACTTGGTATCGATACTTGGTACCGATACTTGGTATCGATACTTGTGTTCGATCCTTGGAATCGATACTTGGTATAAATACTTAGTATTAATAATTGGTATTGATAATTGGTATCGATACTTGGCTTCGAAACTTGGTATTGATACTCGGCTTAAAACTTGGTATCGATACTTGGAATCGATACTTGGTTCCAAAACTTATTTCGAAACTTGGTATCGTTACTTAGTATTATAGTTGGTATCGATACTTGGTATCGATCCTTGGTATCGATCCTTGGTATCGATACTTGGTTCTAAAACTTATTTTGAATCTTGGTATCGTTACTTAGTATTATAGTTGGAATCGATACTTGGTAACGATACTTGGTATCGATACATGAAATCCAAACTTAGTATCGATCCTTGGTATCGAGACTTGGTATCGTTACTTGGTATTAATACTTGGTATTAATAATTGGTATCGAAACTTGGTATCGATATTTGGATTCGACACTTGGTATCGATAGTTAGTATCGATACTTGCCATCGATACTTGGTAACGATACTTAGTACATAGTATCGATACTTGGTATCGAAACGTGGTACTGACACTTGGTATCGAAACTTGGTATCGATACTTGGTACCGATACTTGGTATCGATACTTGGGTTCGATCCTTGGAATCGATACTTGGTGTAAATACTTAGTATTTATAATTGGTATTGATAATTGGTATCGATACTTGGCTTCGAAACTTGGTATTGATACTCGGCTTAAAACTTGGTATCGATACTTGGAATCGATACTTGGTTCCAAAACTTATTTCGAATCTTGGTATCGTTACTTAGTATTATAGTTGGTATCGATACTTGGTATCGATCCTTGGTATCGATATTTGGTATCGATGCTTGGTATCGATACTTGGTATCGATCCTTGGTATCGATCCTTGGTATCGATACTTGGTTCTAAAACTTATTTTGAATCTTGGTATCGTTACTTAGTATTATAGTTGGAATCGATACTTGGTATCGATACATGAAATCCAAACTTGGTATCGATCCTTGGTATCGCGACTTGGTATCGATACTTGGTATCTATCCTTGGTATCGATACTTGGTATCGATCCTTGGTATCGATACTTGGTATTAATACGTGGTATTAATAATTGGTATTGATAATTGGTATCGATACTTGGTTTCGAAACTTGGTATTGATACTTTGTATCAAAACTTGGTATCGATATTTGGATTCGACACTTGGTATCGAAACTTGGTATCGATACTTGGTATCGAAACTTGGTACCGATACTTGGTATCGATACTTGGGTTCGATCCTTGGAATCGATACTTGGTATAAATACTTAGTATTAATAATTGGTATTGATAATTGGTATCGATACTTGGCTTCGAAACTTGGTATTGATACTCGGCTTAAAACTTGGTATCGATACTTGGAATCGATACGTGGTTCCAAAACTTATTTGGAATCTTGGTATCGTTACTTAGTATTATAGTTGGTATCGATACTTGGTATCGATCTTGGTATCGATATTTGGTATCGATGCTTGGAATCGATACTTGGTATCGATCCTTGGTATCGATCCTTGGTATCGATACTTGGTTCAAAAACTTATTTTGAATCTTGGTATCGTTACTTAGTATTATAGTTGGAATCGATACTTGGTAACGATACTTGGTATCGATTCATGAAATCCAAACTTGGTATCGATCCTTGGTATCGCGACTTGGTATCGATACTTGGTATCTATCCTTGGTATCGATACTTGGTATCGATCCTTGGTATCGATACTTGGTATCGATACTTGGTATCGATACTTGGTATCGATACTTGGTATCGATACTTGGTATCGATACTTGGTATCGATACTTGGTAACGATACTTAGTACCTGGTATCGATACTTGGTATCGAAACTTGGTATCGATACTTGGTATCGATACTTGGTATCGATACTTGGTATCGATACTTGGTTTCGATCCTTGGTATCGATACTTGGTATCGATCCTTGGTATCGTTACTTGGTATTAATACTTGGTATTAATAAGTGGTATCGAAACTTGGTATCGATACTTGGGTTCGATCCTTGGAATCGATACTTGGTATAAATACTTAGTATTAATAATTGGTATTGATAATTGGTATCGATACTTGGCTTCGAAACTTGGTATTGATACTCGGCTTAAAACTTGGTATCGATACTTGGAATCGATACTTGGTTCAAAAACTTATTTCGAATCTTGGTACCGTTACTTAGTATTATAGTTGTTATCGATACTTGGTATCGATCCTTGGTATCGATATTTGGTATCGATGCTTGGTATCGATACTTGGTATCGATACTTGGTATCGATACTTGGTTCTAAAACTTATTTTGAATCTTGGTATCGTTACTTAGTATTATATTTATATTTTTTATATTTTTATTATATCGATACTTGGTATCGATCCTTGGTATCGTTACTTGGTATTAATACTTGGTATTAATAATTGGTATTGATAATTGGTATCGATACTTGGTTTCGATACTTGGTATCGACACTTGGGATCGATACTTGGTATCGATACTTGGGATCGATACTTGGTATCGATACTTGGTATCTATACTTGGTATCTAAACTTGGTATCGATACTTTGTATCGAAACTTTGTATCGATACTTGGTATCGTCAATTGGCATTGATACTTGGTAATGATACTTGGTATCGATACTTTGTATCAATACTTTGTATCTAAACTTGGTATCGTAACTTAGTATTATACCTGGTATCGATACTTGTATCGATATCAAGCGATACATGAAATAGAAACTTAGTATCGTTACTCGGTATGGATACTTGGTATCGAATCTTGATACCGATACTTGGTACCGAAACTTGGTATCGTTACTTAGTATGATTCTTGGTATCGATACTTGGTAACGATACTTGATATCGATACTTGAAATAGAAATTTGGTATTGATACTCGGTATCAAAACTTGGTATCGATACTTGGAATAGATACCTGGTTCCAAAACTTATTTCGAATCTTGGCATCGTTACTTAGAATTATAGTTGGTATCGATTCTTGGTATCGAGACTTGGTATCGATGCTTGGTATCGATACTTTGTATCGATCCTTGGTATCGATACTTGGTATTAATACTCGGTATTAATAATTGGTATTGATAATTGGTATCGATACTTGGTATTAATACTCGGTATTAATAATTGGTATTGATAATTGGTATCGATACTTGGTTTCGAAACTTGGAATTGATACTTGGTATCGAAAATTGGTATCGATACTTGGATTCGACACTTGGTAGCGATAGTTAGTATCGATACTTGCTATCGATACTTGGTATCGATATTTGGTATCGATACTTGGTATCGATCCTTGGTATCGATACTTGGTTCTAAATCTTATTTCGAATCTTGGTATCGTCACTTAGTATTATAGTTGGAATCGATACTTGGTAGCGATACTCGGTATCGATACATGAAGTCCAAACTTGGTATCGATCCTTGGTATCGAGACTTGGTATCGATACTTGGTATCTATCCTTGGTATCGATACTTGGTATCGATCCTTGGTATCGTTACTTGGTATTAATACTTGGTATTAATAATTGGTATCGAAACTTGGTATCGATATTTGGATTCGACACTTGGTATCGATAGTTAGTATCGATACTTGCCATCGATACTTGGTAACGATACTTAGAACATAGTATCGATACTTGGTATCGAAACGTGGTACTGACACTTGGTATCGAAACTTGGTATCGATACTTGGTACCGATACTTGGTATCGATACTTGGGTTCGATCCTTGGAATCGATACTTGGTATAAATACTTAGTATTAATAATTGGTATTGATAATTGGTATCGATACTTGGCTTCGAAACTTGGTATTGATACTCGGCTTAAAACTTGGTATCGATACTTGGAATCGATACTTGGTTCCAAAACTTATTTCGAATCTTGGTATCGTTACTTAGTATTATAGTTGGTATCGATACTTGGTATCGATCCTTGGTATCGATATTTGGTATCGATGCTTGGTATCGATACTTGGTATCGATCCTTGGTATCGATCCTTGGTATCGATACTTGGTTCTAAAACTTATTTTGAATCTTGGTATCGTTACTTAGTATTATAGTTGGAATCGATACTTGGTAACGATACTTGGTATCGATACATGAAATCCAAACTTGGTATCGATCCTTGGTATCGCGACTTGGTATCGATACTTGGTATCTATCCTTGGTATCGATACTTGGTATCGATCCTTGGTATCGATACTTGGTATTAATACGTGGTATTAATAATTGGTATTGATAATTGGTATCGATACTTGGTTTCGAAACTTGGTATTGATTCTTTGTATCAAAACTTGGTATCGATATTTGGATTCGACACTTGGTATCGAAACTTGGTATCGATACTTGGTATCGAAACTTGGTACCGATACTTGGTATCGATACTTGGGTTCGATCCTTGGAATCGATACTAGGTATAAATACTTAGTATTAATAATTGGTATTGATAATTGGTATCGATACTTGGCTTCGAAACTTGGTATTGATACTCGGCTTAAAACTTGGTATCGATACTTGGAATCGATACGTGGTTCCAAAACTTATTTGGAATCTTGGTATCGTTACTTAGTATTATAGTTGGTATCGATACTTGGTATCGATCCTTGGTATCGATATTTGGTATCGATGCTTGGAATCGATACTTGGTATCGATCCTTGGTATCGATCCTTGGTATCGATACTTGGTTCAAAAACTTATTTTGAATCTTGGTATCGTTACTTAGTATTATAGTTGGAATCGATACTTGGTAACGATACTTGGTATCGATTCATGAAATCCAAACTTGGTATCGATCCTTGGTATCGCGACTTGGTATCGATACTTGGTATCTATCCTTGGTATCGATACTTGGTATCGATCCTTGGTATCGATACTTGGTATTAATACGTGGTATTAATAATTGGTAATGATAATTGGTATCGAAACTTGGTTTCGAAACTTGGTATTGATACTTTGTATCAAAACTTGGTATCGATATTTGGATTCGACACTTGGTATCGATACTTGGTATCGATACTTGGTAACGATACTTAGTACCTGGTATCGATACTTGGTATCGAAACTTGGTATCGATACTTGGTATCGATACTTGGTATCGATACTTGGTATCGATACTTGGTATCGATACTTGGTTTCGATCCTTGGTATCGATACTTGGTATCGATCCTTGGTATCGTGACTTGGTATTAATACTTGGTATTAATAAGTGGTATCGAAACTTGGTATCGATACTTGGGTTCGATCCTTGGAATCGATACTTGGTATAAATACTTAGTATTAATAATTGGTATTGATAATTGGTATCGATACTTGGCTTCGAAACTTGGTATTGATACTCGGCTTAAAACTTGGTATCGATACTTGGAATCGATACTTGGTTCCAAAACTTATTTCGAATCTTGGTATCGTTACTTAGTATTATAGTTGGTATCGATACTTGGTATCGATCCTTGGTATCGATATTTGGTATCGATGCTTGGTATCGATACTTGGTATCGATCCTTGGTATCGATCCTTGGTATCGATACTTGGTTCTAAAACTTATTTTGAATCTTGGTATCGTTACTTAGTATTATAGTTGGAATCGATACTTGGTATCTTGATACCGATACTTGGTACCGAAACTTGGTATCGTTACTTAGTATGATTCTTGGTATCGATACTTGGTAACGATACTTGATATCGATACTTGATATAGAAATTTGGTATTGATACTCGGTATCAAAACTTGGTATCGATACTTGGAATAGATACCTGGTTCCAAAACTTATTTCGAATCTTGGCATCGTTACTTAGAATTATAGTTGGTATCGATTCTTGGTATCGAGACTTGGTATCGATGCTTGGTATCGATACTTTGTATCGATCCTTGGTATCGATACTTGGTATTAATACTCGGTATTAATAATTGGTATTGATAATTGGTATCGAGACTTGGTATCGATGCTTGGTATCGATACTTTGTATCGATCCTTGGTATCGATACTTGGTATTAATACTCGGTATTAATAATTGGTATTGATAATTGGTATCGATACTTGGTTTCGAAACTTGGAATTGATACTTGGTATCGAAAATTGGTATCGATACTTGGATTCGACACTTGGTAGCGATAGTTAGTATCGATACTTGCTATCGATACTTGGTATCGATATTTGGTATCGATACTTGGTATCGATCCTTGGTATCGATACTTGGTTCTAAATCTTATTTCGAATCTTGGTATCGTCACTTAGTATTATAGTTGGAATCGATACTTGGTAACGATACTTGGTATCGATACATGAAATCCAAACTTGGTATCGATCCTTGGTATCGAGACTTGGTATCGATACTTGGTATCTATCCTTGGTATCGATACTTGGTATCGATCCTTGGTATCGTTACTTGGTATTAATAATTGGTATCGAAACTTGGTATCGATATTTGGATTCGACACTTGGTATCGATAGTTAGTATCGATACTTGCCATCGATACTTGGTAATGATACT
Source organism: Drosophila hydei (assembly GCF_003285905.1). Classification (NCBI taxonomy): domain Eukaryota; kingdom Metazoa; phylum Arthropoda; class Insecta; order Diptera; family Drosophilidae; genus Drosophila; species Drosophila hydei. The sequence continues at coordinate 94,996 of NW_022045745.1, forward strand.
TAGTACATGGTATCGATACTTGGTATCGAAACGTGGTACTGACACTTGGTATCGAAACTTGGTATCGATACTTGGTACCGATACTTGGTATCGATACTTGGGTTCGATCCTTGGAATCGATACTTGGTATAAATACTTAGTATTAATAATTGGTATTGATAATTGGTATCGATACTTGGCTTCGAAACTTGGTATTGATACTCGGCTTAAAACTTGGTATCGATACTTGGAATCGATACTTGGTTCCAAAACTTATTTCGAATCTTGGTATCGTTACTTAGTATTATAGTTGGTATCGATACTTGGTATCGATCCTTGGTATCGATATTTGGTATTGATGCTTGGTATCGATACTTGGTATCGATCCTTGGTATCGATACTTGGTATCGATGCTTGGTATCGATACTTGGTATCGATCCTTGGTATCGATACTTGGTTCTAAAACTTATTTTGAATCTTGGTATCGTTACTTAGTATTATAGTTGGAATCGATACTTGGTAACGATACTTGGTATCGATACATGAAATCCAAACTTGGTATCGATCCTTGGTATCGCGACTTGGTATCGATACTTGGTATCTATCCTTGGTATCGATACTTGGTATCCATCCTTGGTATCGATACTTGGTATTAATACGTGGTATTAATAATTGGTATTGATAATTGGTATCGATACTTGGTTTCGAAACTTGGTATTGATACTTTGTATCAAAACTTGGTATCGATATTTGGATTCGACACTTGGTATCGAAACTTGGTATCGATACTTGGTATCGAAACTTGGTACCGATACTTGGTATCGATACTTGGGTTCGATCCTTGGAATCGATACTTGGTATAAATACTTAGTATTAATAATTGGTATTGATAATTGGTATCGATACTTGGCTTCGAAACTTGGTATTGATACTCGGCTTAAAACTTGGTATCGATACTTGGAATCGATACGTGGTTCCAAAACTTATTTGGAATCTTGGTATCGTTACTTAGTATTATAGTTGGTATCGATACTTGGTATCGATCCTTGGTATCGATATTTGGTATCGATGCTTGGTATCGATACTTGGTATCGATCCTTGGTATCGATCCTTGGTATCGATACTTGGTTCTAAAACTTATTTTGAATCTTGGTATCGTTACTTAGTATTATAGTTGGAATCGATACTTGGTATCTTGATACCGATACTTGGTACCGAAACTTGGTATCGTTACTTAGTATGATTCTTGGTATCGATACTTGGTAACGATACTTGATATCGATACTTGAAATAGAAATTTGGTATTGATACTCGGTATCAAAACTTGGTATCGATACTTGGAATAGATACCTGGTTCCAAAACTTATTTCGAATCTTGGCATCGTTACTTAGAATTATAGTTGGTATCGATTCTTGGTATCGAGACTTGGTATCGATGCTTGGTATCGATACTTTGTATCGATCCTTGGTATCGATACTTGGTATTAATACTCGGTATTAATAATTGGTATTGATAATTGGTATCGAGACTTGGTATCGATGCTTGGTATCGATACTTTGTATCGATCCTTGGTATCGATACTTGGTATTAATACTCGGTATTAATAATTGGTATTGATAATTGGTATCGATACTTGGTTTCGAAACTTGGAATTGATACTTGGTATCGAAAATTGGTATCGATACTTGGATTCGACACTTGGTAGCGATAGTTAGTATCGATACTTGCTATCGATACTTGGTATCGATATTTGGTATCGATACTTGGTATCGATCCTTGGTATCGATACTTGGTTCTAAATCTTATTTCGAATCTTGGTATCGTCACTTAGTATTATAGTTGGAATCGATACTTGGTAACGATACTTGGTATCGATACATGAAATCCAAACTTGGTATCGATCCTTGGTATCGAGACTTGGTATCGATACTTGGTATCTATCCTTGGTATCGATACTTGGTATCGATCCTTGGTATCGTTACTTGGTATTAATAATTGGTATCGAAACTTGGTATCGATATTTGGATTCGACACTTGGTATCGATAGTTAGTATCGATACTTGCCATCGATACTTGGTAATGATACTTAGTACATGGTATCGATACTTGGTATCGAAACGTGGTACTGACACTTGGTATCGAAACTTGGTATCGATACTTGGTACCGATACTTGGTATCGATACTTGGGTTCGATCCTTGGAATCGATACTTGGTATAAATACTTAGTATTAATAATTGGTATTGATAATTGGTATCGATACTTGGCTTCGAAACTTGGTATTGATACTCGGCTTAAAACTTGGTATCGATACTTGGAATCGATACTTGGTTCCAAAACTTATTTCGAATCTTGGTATCGTTACTTAGTATTATAGTTGGTATCGATACTTGGTATCGATCCTTGGTATCGATATTTGGTATTGATGCTTGGTATCGATACTTGGTATCGATCCTTGGTATCGATACTTGGTATCGATGCTTGGTATCGATACTTGGTATCGATCCTTGGTATCGATACTTGGTTCTAAAACTTATTTTGAATCTTGGTATCGTTACTTAGTATTATAGTTGGAATCGATACTTGGTAACGATACTTGGTATCGATACATGAAATCCAAACTTGGTATCGATCCTTGGTATCGCGACTTGGTATCGCGACTTGGTATCGATACTTGGTATCTATCCTTGGTATCGATACTTGGTATCCATCCTTGGTATCGATACTTGGTATTAATACGTGGTATTAATAATTGGTATTGATAATTGGTATCGATACTTGGTTTCGAAACTTGGTATTGATACTTTGTATCAAAACTTGGTATCGATATTTGGATTCGACACTTGGTATCGAAACTTGGTATCGATACTTGGTATCGAAACTTGGTACCGATACTTGGTATCGATACTTGGGTTCGATCCTTGGAATCGATACTTGGTATAAATACTTAGTATTAATAATTGGTATTGATAATTGGTATCGATACTTGGCTTCGAAACTTGGTATTGATACTCGGCTTAAAACTTGGTATCGATACTTGGAATCGATACGTGGTTCCAAAACTTATTTGGAATCTTGGTATCGTTACTTAGTATTATAGTTGGTATCGATACTTGGTATCGATCCTTGGTATCGATATTTGGTATCGATGCTTTAAATCGATACTTGGTATCGATCCTTGGTATCGATCCTTGGTATCGATACTTGGTTCAAAAACTTATTTTGAATCTTGGTATCGTTACTTAGTATTATAGTTGGAATCGATACTTGGTAACGATACTTGGTATCGATTCATGAAATCCAAACTTGGTATCGATCTTTGGTATCGCGACTTGGTATCGATACTTGGTATCTATCCTTGGTATCGATACTTGGTATCGATCCTTGGTATCGATACTTGGTATTAATACGTGGTATTAATAATTGGTATTGATAATTGGTATCGATACTTGGTTTCGAAACTTGGTATTGATACTTTGTATCAAAACTTGGTATCGATATTTGGATTCGACACTTGTTATCGGTACTTGGTATCGATACTTGGTAACGATACTTAGTACCTGGTATCGATACTTGGTATCGAAACTTGGTATCGATACTTGGTATCGATACTTGGTATCGATACTTGGTATCGATACTTGGTATCGATACTTGGTTTCGATCCTTGGTATCGATACTTGGTATTAATACTTAGTATTAATAATTGTTATTGATAATTGGTATCGATACTTGGTTTCGTAACTTGGTATTGATACTCGGTAGCAAAACTTGGTATCGATACTTTGAATCGATACATGGTTCCAAAACTTATTTCGAATCTTGGTATCGTTACTTAGTATTATAGTTGGTATCGATCCTTGGTATCGATATTTGGTATCGATGCTTGGTATCGATACTTGGAATCGATCCTTGGTATCGAGACATGGTATCGATACTTGGTATCTATCCTTGGTATCGATACTTGGTATCGATCCTTGGTATCGATACTTTGTATTAATACGTGGTATTAATAATTGGTATTGATACTTGGTATCGAAACTTGGTATCGATATTTGGATTCGACACTTGGTATCGATACTTTGTATCGATACTTGGTTTCGATACTTGGTATCAATCCTTGGTATCGATACTTGGTATCGAAACTTGGTACCGATACTTGGTATCGATACTTGGGTTCGATCCTTGGAATCGATACTTGGTATAAATACTTAGTATTAATAATTGGTATTGATAATTGTTATCGATACTTGGCTTCGAAACTTGGTATTGATACTCGGCTTAAAACTTGGTATCGATGCTTGGAATCGATACTTGGAATCGATACTTGGTTCCAAAACCTATTTCGAATCTTGGTATCGTTACTTAGTATTATAGTTGGTATCGATACTTGGTATCGATCCTTGGTATCGATATTTGGTATCGATGCTTGGTATCGATACTTGGTATCGATCCTTGGTATCGATCCTTGGTATCGATACTTGGTTCTAAAACTTATTTTGAATCTTGGTATCGTTACTTAGTATTATAGTTGGAATCGATACTTGGTAACGATACTTGGTATCGATACATGAAATCCAAACTTGGTATCGATCCTTGGTATCGCGACTTGGTATCGATACTTGGTATCTATCCGTGGTATCGATACTTGGTATCGATCCTTGGTATCGATACTTGGTATTAATACGTGGTATCGATACTTGGTATTAATACGTGGTATTAATAATTGGTATTGATAATTGGTATCGAAACTTGGTTTCGAAACTTGGTATTGATACTTTGTATCAAAACTTGGTATCGATATTTGGATTCGACACTTGGTATCGATACTTGGTATCGATACTTGGTAACGATACTTAGTACCTGGTATCGATACTTGGTATCGAAACTTGGTATCGATACTTGGTATCGATACTTGGTATCGATACTTGGTATCGATACTTGGTATCGATACTTGGTTTCGATCCTTGGTATCGATACTTGGTATCGATCCTTGGTATCGTGACTTGGTATTAATACTTGGTATTAATAAGTGGTATCGAAACTTGGTATCGATACTTGGGTTCGATCCTTGGAATCGATACTTGGTATAAATACTTAGTATTAATAATTGGTATTGATAATTGGTATCGATACTTGGCTTCGAAACTTGGTATTGATACTCGGCTTAAAACTTGGTATCGATACTTGGAATCGATACTTGGTTCCAAAACTTATTTCGAATCTTGGTATCGTTACTTAGTATTATAGTTGGTATCGATACTTGGTATCGATCCTTGGTATCGATATTTGGTATCGATGCTTGGTATCGATACTTGGTATCGATCCTTGGTATCGATCCTTGGTATCGATACTTGGTTCTAAAACTTATTTTGAATCTTGGTATCGTTACTTAGTATTATAGTTGGAATCGATACTTGGTATCTTGATACCGATACTTGGTACCGAAACTTGGTATCGTTACTTAGTATGATTCTTGGTATCGATACTTGGTAACGATACTTGATATCGATACTTGAAATAGAAATTTGGTATTGATACTCGGTATCAAAACTTGGTATCGATACTTGGAATAGATACCTGGTTCCAAAACTTATTTCGAATCTTGGCATCGTTACTTAGAATTATAGTTGGTATCGATTCTTGGTATCGAGACTTGGTATCGATGCTTGGTATCGATACTTTGTATCGATCCTTGGTATCGATACTTGGTATTAATACTCGGTATTAATAATTGGTATTGATAATTGGTATCGAGACTTGGTATCGATGCTTGGTATCGATACTTTGTATCGATCCTTGGTATCGATACTTGGTATTAATACTCGGTATTAATAATTGGTATTGATAATTGGTATCGATACTTGGTTTCGAAACTTGGAATTGATACTTGGTATCGAAAATTGGTATCGATACTTGGATTCGACACTTGGTAGCGATAGTTAGTATCGATACTTGCTATCGATACTTGGTATCGATATTTGGTATCGATACTTGGTATCGATCCTTGGTATCGATACTTGGTTCTAAATCTTATTTCGAATCTTGGTATCGTCACTTAGTATTATAGTTGGAATCGATACTTGGTAACGATACTTGGTATCGATACATGAAATCCAAACTTGGTATCGATCCTTGGTATCGAGACTTGGTATCGATACTTGGTATCTATCCTTGGTATCGATACTTGGTATCGATCCTTGGTATCGTTACTTGGTATTAATAATTGGTATCGAAACTTGGTATCGATATTTGGATTCGACACTTGGTATCGATAGGTATTATCGATACTTGCCATCGATACTTGGTAATGATACTTAGTACATGGTATCGATACTTGGTATCGAAACGTGGTACTGACACTTGGTATCGAAACTTGGTATCGATACTTGGTTTCGATCCTTGGTATCGATACTTGGTATCGATCCTTGGTATCGTGACTTATCGATACTTGCTATCGATACTTGGTATCGATATTTGGTATCGATACTTGGTATCGATCCTTGGTATCGATACTTGGTTCTAAATCTTATTTCGAATCTTGGTATCGTCACTTAGTATTATAGTTGGAATCGATACTTGGTAACGATACTTGGTATCGATACATGAAATCCAAACTTGGTATCGATCCTTGGTATCGAGACTTGGTATCGATACTTGGTATCTATCCTTGGTATCGATACTTGGTATCGATCCTTGGTATCGTTACTTGGTATTAATAATTGGTATCGAAACTTGGTATCGATATTTGGATTCGACACTTGGTATCGATAGGTATTATCGATACTTGCCATCGATACTTGGTAATGATACTTAGTACATGGTATCGATACTTGGTATCGAAACGTGGTACTGACACTTGGTATCGAAACTTGGTATCGATACTTGGTACCGATACTTGGTATCGATACTTGGGTTCGATCCTTGGAATCGATACTTGGTATAAATACTTAGTATTAATAATTGGTATTGATAATTGGTATCGATACTTGGCTTCGAAACTTGGTATTGATACTCGGCTTAAAACTTGGTATCGATACTTGGAATCGATACTTGGTTCCAAAACTTATTTCGAATCTTGGTATCGTTACTTAGTATTATAGTTGGTATCGATACTTGGTATCGATCCTTGGTATCGATATTTGGTATTGATGCTTGGTATCGATACTTGGTATCGATCCTTGGTATCGATACTTGGTATCGATGCTTGGTATCGATACTTGGTATCGATCCTTGGTATCGATACTTGGTTCTAAAACTTATTTTGAATCTTGGTATCGTTACTTAGTATTATAGTTGGAATCGATACTTGGTAACGATACTTGGTATCGATACATGAAATCCAAACTTGGTATCGATCCTTGGTATCGCGACTTGGTATCGATACTTGGTATCTATCCTTGGTATCGATACTTGGTATCCATCCTTGGTATCGATACTTGGTATTAATACGTGGTATTAATAATTGGTATTGATAATTGGTATCGATACTTGGTTTCGAAACTTGGTATTGATACTTTGTATCAAAACTTGGTATCGATATTTGGATTCGACACTTGGTATCGAAACTTGGTATCGATACTTGGTATCGAAACTTGGTACCGATACTTGGTATCGATACTTGGGTTCGATCCTTGGAATCGATACTTGGTATAAATACTTAGTATTAATAATTGGTATTGATAATTGGTATCGATACTTGGCTTCGAAACTTGGTATTGATACTCGGCTTAAAACTTGGTATCGATACTTGGAATCGATACGTGGTTCCAAAACTTATTTGGAATCTTGGTATCGTTACTTAGTATTATAGTTGGTATCGATACTTGGTATCGATCCTTGGTATCGATATTTGGTATCGATGCTTTAAATCGATACTTGGTATCGATCCTTGGTATCGATCCTTGGTATCGATACTTGGTTCAAAAACTTATTTTGAATCTTGGTATCGTTACTTAGTATTATAGTTGGAATCGATACTTGGTAACGATACTTGGTATCGATTCATGAAATCCAAACTTGGTATCGATCTTTGGTATCGCGACTTGGTATCGATACTTGGTATCTATCCTTGGTATCGATACTTGGTATCGATCCTTGGTATCGATACTTGGTATTAATACGTGGTATTAATAATTGGTATTGATAATTGGTATCGATACTTGGTTTCGAAACTTGGTATTGATACTTTGTATCAAAACTTGGTATCGATATTTGGATTCGACACTTGTTATCGATACTTGGTATCGATACTTGGTAACGGTACTTAGTACCTGGTATCGATACTTGGTATCGAAACTTGGTATCGATACTTGGTATCGATACTTGGTATCGATACTTGGTATCGATACTTGGTATCGATACTTGGTTTCGATCCTTGGTATCGATACTTGGTATTAATACTTAGTATTAATAATTGTTATTGATAATTGGTATCGATACTTGGTTTCGTAACTTGGTATTGATACTCGGTAGCAAAACTTGGTATCGATACTTTGAATCGATACATGGTTCCAAAACTTATTTCGAATCTTGGTATCGTTACTTAGTATTATAGTTGGTATCGATCCTTGGTATCGATATTTGGTATCGATGCTTGGTATCGATACTTGGAATCGATCCTTGGTATCGAGACATGGTATCGATACTTGGTATCTATCCTTGGTATCGATACTTGGTATCGATCCTTGGTATCGATACTTTGTATTAATACGTGGTATTAATAATTGGTATTGATAATTGGTATCGATAATTGGTTTCGAAACTTGGTATTGATACTTGGTATCGAAACTTGGTATCGATATTTGGATTCGACACTTGGTATCGATACTTTGTATCGATACTTGGTTTCGATACTTGGTATCAATCCTTGGTATCGATACTTGGTATCGAAACTTGGTACCGATACTTGGTATCGATACTTGGGTTCGATCCTTGGAATCGATACTTGGTATAAATACTTAGTATTAATAATTGGTATTGATAATTGTTATCGATACTTGGCTTCGAAACTTGGTATTGATACTCGGCTTAAAACTTGGTATCGATGCTTGGAATCGATACTTGGAATTGATACTTGGTTCCAAAACCTATTTCGAATCTTGGTATCGTTACTTAGTATTATAGTTGGTATCGATACTTGGTATCGATCCTTGGTATCGATATTTGGTATCGATGCTTGGTATCGATACTTGGTATCGATCCTTGGTATCGATCCTTGGTATCGATACTTGGTTCTAAAACTTATTTTGAATCTTGGTATCGTTACATAGTATTATAGTTGGAATCGATACTTGGTAACGATACTTGGTATCGATACATGAAATCCAAACTTGGTATCGATCCTTGGTATCGCGACTTGGTATCGATACTTGGTATCTATCCGTGGTATCGATACTTGGTATCGATCCTTGGTATCGATACTTGGTATTAATACGTGGTATTAATAAATGGTATTGATAATTGGTATCGATACTTGGTTTCGAAACTTGGTATTGATACTTTGTATCAAAACTTGGTATCGATATTTGGATTCGACACTTGGTATCGAAACTTGGTATCGATACTTGGTATCGAAACTTGGTACCGATACTTGGTATCGATACTTGGGTTCGATCCTTGGAATCGATACTTGGTATAAATACTTAGTATTAATAATTGGTATTGATAATTGGTATCGATACTTGGCTTCGAAACTTGGTATTGATACTCGGCTTAAAACTTGGTATCGATACTTGGAATCGATACGTGGTTCCAAAATTTATTTGGAATCTTGGTATCGTTACTTAGTATTATAGTTGGTATCGATACTTGGTATCGATCCTTGGTATCGATATTTGGTATCGATGCTTGGTATCGATACTTGGTATCGATCCTTGGTATCGATCCTTTGTATCGATACTTGGTTCTAAAACTTATTTTGAATCTTGGTATCGTTACTTAGTATTATAGTTGGAATCGATACTTGGTAACGATACTTGGTATCGATTCATGAAATCCAAACTTGGTATCGATCCTTGGTATCGCGACTTGGTATCGATACTTGGTATCTATCCTTGGTATCGATACTTGGTATCGATCCTTGGTATCGATACTTGGTATTAATACGTGGTATTAATAATTGGTATTGATAATTGGTATCGATACTTGGTTTCGAAACTTGGTACTGATACTTTGTATCAAAACTTGGTATCGATATTTGGATTCGACACTTGGTATCGATACTTGGTATCGAAACTTGGTATCGATACTTGGTATCGATACTTGGTATCGATACTTGGTATCGATACTTGGTTTCGATCCTTGGTATCGATACTTGGTATTAATACTTAGTATTAATAATTGTTATTGATAATTGGTATCGATACTTGGTTTCGTAACTTGGTATTGATACTCGGTAGCAAAACTTGGTATCGATACTTTGAATCGATACATGGTTCCAGAACTTATTTCGAATCTTGGTATCGTTACTTAGTATTATAGTTGGTATCGATACTTGGTATCGATACTTGGTATCGATATTTGGTATCGATGCTTGGGATCGATACTTGGTATCGATCCTTGGTATCGAGACATGGTATCGATACTTGGTATCTATCCTTGGTATCGATACTTGGTATCCATCCTTGGTATCGATACTTGGTATTAATACGTGGAATTAATAATTGGTATTGATAATTGGGATCGATAATTGGTTTCGAAACTTGGTATTGATACTTGGTATCGAAACTTGGTATCGATATTTGGATTCGACACTTGGTATCGATACTTTGTATCGATACATGGTATCGATACTTGGGTTCGATCCTTGGAATCGATACTTGGTATAAATACTTAGTATTAATAATTGGTATTGATAATTGGTATCGATACTTGGCTTCGAAACTTGGTATTGATACTCGGCTTAAAACTTGGTATCGATACTTGGAATCGATACGTGGTTCCAAAATTTATTTGGAATCTTGGTATCGTTACTTAGTATTATAGTTGGTATCGATACTTGGTATCGATCCTTGGTATCGATATTTGGTATCGATGCTTGGTATCGATACTTGGTATCGATCCTTCGTATCGATCCTTTGTATCGATACTTGGTTCTAAAACTTATTTTGAATCTTGGTATCGTTACTTAGTATTATAGTTGGAATCGATACTTGGTAACGATACTTGGTATCGATTCATGAAATCCAAACTTGGTATCGATCCTTGGTATCGCGACTTGGTATCGATACTTGGTATCTATCCTTGGTATCGATACTTGGTATCGATCCTTGGTATCGATACTTGGTATTAATACGTGGTATTAATAATTGGTATTGATAATTGGTATCGATACTTGGTTTCGAAACTTGGTACTGATACTTTGTATCAAAACTTGGTATCGATATTTGGATTCGACACTTGGTATCGATACTTGGTATCGATACTTGGTATCGATACTTGGTTTCGATCCTTGGTATCGATACTTGGTATTAATACTTAGTATTAATAATTGTTATTGATAATTGGTATCGATACTTGGTTTCGTAACTTGGTATTGATACTCGGTAGCAAAACTTGGTATCGATACTTTGAATCGATACATGGTTCCAGAACTTATTTCGAATCTTGGTATCGTTACTTAGTATTATAGTTGGTATCGATACTTGGTATCGATCCTTGGTAACGATACTTGGTATCGATTCATGAAATCCAAACTTGGTATCGATCCTTGGTATCGCGACTTGGTATCGATACTTGGTATCTATCCTTGGTATCGATACTTGGTATCGATCCTTGGTATCGATACTTGGTATTAATACGTGGTATTAATAATTGGTATTGATAATTGGTATCGATACTTGGTTTCGAAACTTGGTACTGATACTTTGTATCAAAACTTGGTATCGATATTTGGATTCGACACTTGGTATCGATACTTGGTATCAAAACTTGGTATCGATACTTAGTATCGATACTTGGTATCGATACTTTGTATCGATACTTGGTTTCGATCCTTGGTATCGATACTTGGTATTAATACTTAGTATTAATAATTGTTATTGATAATTGGTATCGATACTTGGTTTCGTAACTTGGTATTGATACTCGGTAGCAAAACTCGGTATCGATACTTTGAATCGATACATGGTTCCAAAACTTATTTCGAATCTTGGTATAGTTACTTAGTATTATAGTTGGTATCGATACTTGGTATCGATCCTTGGTATCGATATTTGGTATCGATGCTTGGGATCGATACTTGGTATCGATCCTTGGTATCGAGACATGGTATCGATACTTGGTATCTATCCTTGGTATCGATACTTGGTATTAATACGTGGTATTAATAATTGGTATTGATAATTGGGATCGATAATTGGTTTCGAAACTTGGTATTGATACTTGGTATCGAAACTTGGTATCGATATTTGGATTCGACACTTGGTATCGATTCTTTGTATCGACACTTGGTTTCGATACTTGGTATCAATCTTTGGTATCGATACTTGGTTCTAAAACTTATTTCGAATCTTGGTATCGTTACTTAGTATTATAGTTGGAATCGATACTTGGTAACGATACTTGGTATCGATACATGAACTCCAAACTTGGTATCGATCCTTGGTATCGAGACTTGGTATCGATACTTGGTATCTATCCTTGGTATCGATACTTGGTATCGATCCTTGGTATCGATACTTGGTATTAATACGTGGTATTAATAATTGGTATTGATAATTGGTATCGATACTTGGTTTCGAAACTTGGTATTGATACTTTGTATCAAAACTTGGTATCGATATTTGGTTTCGACACTTGGTATCGATACTTGCCATCGATACTTGGTAACGATACTTAGTACATGGTATCGATACTTATTATCGAAACTTGGTATCGATAATTGGTTCTAAAACTAATTTCGAATCTTGGTATCGTTATTTGGTATAATAGTTGGTATCGATACTTGGTATCGATCCTTGGTATCGATACTTTGTATCGATATTTGGTATCGATACTTGGCATCGATCCTTTGTATCGTTACTTGGTATTAATACTTGGTAATAATAATTGGTATTGATAATTGGTAACGATACTTGGTTTCGATACTTGGTATCGATCCTTGGTATCGAGACTTGGTATCGATACTTGGTATCGATCCTTGGTATCGATACTTGGTTCTAAAACTTATTACGAATCTTGGTATCGTTACTTAGTATTATAGTTGGAATCGATACTTGGTAACGATACTTGTTATCGATACATGAACTCCAAACATGGTATCGATTCTTGGTATCGAGACTTGGTATCGATACTTGGTATCTATCCTTGGAATCGATACTTGGTATCGATCCTTGGTATCGATACTTGGTATTAATACTTAGTATTAATAATTGGTATTGATAATTGGTATCGATACTTGGCTTCGAAACTTGGTATTGATACTTTGTATCAAAACTTGGTATCGATATTTGGATTCGACACTTGGTATCGAAACTTGGTATCGATACTTGGTATCGAAACTTGGTACCGATACTTGGTATCGATACTTGGGTTCGATCCTTGGAATCGATACTTGGTATAAATACTTAGTATTAATAATTGGTATTGATAATTGGTATCGATACTTGGCTTCGAAACTTGGTATTGATACTCGGCTTAAAACTTGGTATCGATACTTGGAATCGATACGTGGTTCCAAAATTTATTTGGAATCTTGGTATCGTTACTTAGTATTATAGTTGGTATCGATACTTGGTATCGATACTTGGTATCGATATTTGGTATCGATGCTTGGTATCGATACTTGGTATCGATCCTTGGTATCGATCCTTTGTATCGATACTTGGTTCTAAAACTTATTTTGAATCTTGGTATCGTTACTTAGTATTATAGTTGGAATCGATACTTGGTAACGATACTTGGTATCGATTCATGAAATCCAAACTTGGTATCGATCCTTGGTATCGCGACTTGGTATCGATACTTGGTATCTATCCTTGGTATCGATACTTGGTATCGATCCTTGGTATCGATACTTGGTATTAATACGTGGTATTAATAATTGGTATTGATAATTGGTATCGATACTTGGTTTCGAAACTTGGTACTGATACTTTGTATCAAAACTTGGTATCGATATTTGGATTCGACACTTGGTATCGATACTTGGTATCGAAACTTGGTATCGATACTTGGTATCGATACTTGGTATCGATACTTGGTATCGATACTTGGTTTCGATCCTTGGTATCGATACTTGGTATTAATACTTAGTATTAATAATTGTTATTGATAATTGGTATCGATACTTGGTTTCGTAACTTGGTATTGATACTCGGTAGCAAAACTTGGTATCGATACTTTGAATCGATACATGGTTCCAGAACTTATTTCGAATCTTGGTATCGTTACTTAGTATTATAGTTGGTATCGATACTTGGTATCGATACTTGGTATCGATATTTGGTATCGATGCTTGGGATCGATACTTGGTATCGATCCTTGGTATCGAGACATGGTATCGATACTTGGTATCTATCCTTGGTATCGATACTTGGTATCCATCCTTGGTATCGATACTTGGTATTAATACGTGGAATTAATAATTGGTATTGATAATTGGGATCGATAATTGGTTTCGAAACTTGGTATTGATACTTGGTATCGAAACTTGGTATCGATATTTGGATTCGACACTTGGTATCGATACTTTGTATCGATACATGGTATCGATACTTGGGTTCGATCCTTGGAATCGATACTTGGTATAAATACTTAGTATTAATAATTGGTATTGATAATTGGTATCGATACTTGGCTTCGAAACTTGGTATTGATACTCGGCTTAAAACTTGGTATCGATACTTGGAATAGATACGTGGTTCCAAAATTTATTTGGAATCTTGGTATCGTTACTTAGTATTATAGTTGGTATCGATACTTGGTATCGATCCTTGGTATCGATATTTGGTATCGATGCTTGGTATCGATACTTGGTATCGATCCTTCGTATCGATCCTTTGTATCGATACTTGGTTCTAAAACTTATTTTGAATCTTGGTATCGTTACTTAGTATTATAGTTGGAATCGATACTTGGTAACGATACTTGGTATCGATTCATGAAATCCAAACTTGGTATCGATCCTTGGTATCGCGACTTGGTATCGATACTTGGTATCTATCCTTGGTATCGATACTTGGTATCGATCCTTGGTATCGATACTTGGTATTAATACGTGGTATTAATAATTGGTATTGATAATTGGTATCGATACTTGGTTTCGAAACTTGGTACTGATACTTTGTATCAAAACTTGGTATCGATATTTGGATTCGACACTTGGTATCGATACTTGGTATCGAAACTTGGTATCGATACTTGGTATCGATACTTGGTATCGATACTTGGTATCGATACTTGGTTTCGATCCTTGGTATCGATACTTGGTATTAATACTTAGTATTAATAATTGTTATTGATAATTGGTATCGATACTTGGTTTCGTAACTTGGTATTGATACTCGGTAGCAAAACTTGGTATCGATACTTTGAATCGATACATGGTTCCAGAACTTATTTCGAATCTTGGTATCGTTACTTAGTATTATAGTTGGTATCGATACTTGGTATCGATCCTTGGTAACGATACTTGGTATCGATTCATGAAATCCAAACTTGGTATCGATCCTTGGTATCGCGACTTGGTATCGATACTTGGTATCTATCCTTGGTATCGATACTTGGTATCGATCCTTGGTATCGATACTTAGTATTAATACGTGGTATTAATAATTGGTATTGATAATTGGTATCGATACTTGGTTTCGAAACTTGGTACTGATACTTTGTATCAAAACTTGGTATCGATATTTGGATTCGACACTTGGTATCGATACTTGGTATCAAAACTTGGTATCGATACTTAGTATCGATACTTGGTATCGATACTTGGTATCGATACTTGGTTTCGATCCTTGGTATCGATACTTGGTATTAATACTTAGTATTAATAATTGTTATTGATAATTGGTATCGATACTTGGTTTCGTAACTTGGTATTGATACTCGGTAGCAAAACTCGGTATCGATACTTTGAATCGATACATGGTTCCAAAACTTATTTCGAATCTTGGTATAGTTACTTAGTATTATAGTTGGTATCGATACTTGGTATCGATCCTTGGTATCGATATTTGGTATCGATGCTTGGGATCGATACTTGGTATCGATCCTTGGTATCGAGACATGGTATCGATACTTGGTATCTATCCTTGGTATCGATACTTGGTATTAATACGTGGTATTAATAATTGGTATTGATAATTGGGATCGATAATTGGTTTCGAAACTTGGTATTGATACTTGGTATCGAAACTTGGTATCGATATTTGGATTCGACACTTGGTATCGATACTTTGTATCGACACTTGGTTTCGATACTTGGTATCAATCTTTGGTATCGATACTTGGTTCTAAAACTTATTTCGAATCTTGGTATCGTTACTTAGTATTATAGTTGGTATCGATACTTGGTATCGATCCTTGGTAACGATACTTGGTATCGATACATGAACTCCAAACTTGGTATCGATCCTTGGTATCGAGACTTGGTATCGATACTTGGTATCTATCCTTGGTATCGATACTTGGTATCGATCCTTGGTATCGATACTTGGTATTAATACGTGGTATTAATAATTGGTATTGATAATTGGTATCGATACTTGGTTTCG
Source organism: Drosophila hydei (assembly GCF_003285905.1). Classification (NCBI taxonomy): domain Eukaryota; kingdom Metazoa; phylum Arthropoda; class Insecta; order Diptera; family Drosophilidae; genus Drosophila; species Drosophila hydei. The sequence continues at coordinate 111,690 of NW_022045745.1, forward strand.
AAACTTGGTATTGATACTTTGTATCAAAACTTGGTATCGATATTTGGTTTCGACACTTGGTATCGATACTTGCCATCGATACTTGGTAACGATACTTAGTACATGGTATCGATACTTGTTATCGAAACTTGGTATCGATAATTGGTTCTAAAACTAATTTCGAATCTTGGTATCGTTATTTGGTATAATAGTTGGTATCGATACTTGGTATCGATCCTTGGTATCGATACTTTGTATCGATATTTGGTATCGATACTTGGCATCGATCCTTTGTATCGTTACTTGGTATTAATACTTGGTAATAATAATTGGTATTGATAATTGGTAACGATACTTGGTTTCGATACTTGGTATCGATCCTTGGTATCGAGACTTGGTATCGATACTTGGTATCGATCCTTGGTATCGATACTTGGTTCTAAAACTTATTACGAATCTTGGTATCGTTACTTAGTATTATAGTTGGAATCGATACTTGGTAACGATACTTGTTATCGATACATGAACTCCAAACATGGTATCGATTCTTGGTATCGAGACTTGGTATCGATACTTGGTATCTATCCTTGGAATCGATACTTGGTATCGATCCTTGGTATCGATACTTGGTATTAATACTTGGTATTAATAATTGGTATTGATAATTGGTATTGATACTTGGTATCGAAACTTGGTATCGATACTTGGAGCGAATCTTGGTATCGATACTTGGTATCGATACTTGGGATCGATACTTGGTATCGATACTTATTATCTATACTTGATATCTAAACTTTTTATCGATATTTGGTAGCGATACTTTGTATTGAAACTTGGTGTCAATACTTGGTATCGTTAATAGGTATCGAAACTGGGTATCGATACTTGGTATCGATAGTTGGCATTGATACTTATTAATGATACTTGGTATCGATACTTTGTATCTATACTTGGTATCTTAACTTAGTATTATACCTGGTATCGATACTTGTATCGATATCAAGCGATACATGAAATAGAAACTTGGTATCACACTCGGTATGGATACTTGGTATCGAATTTTGGTACCGATACTTGGTACCGAAACTTGGTATCGTTACTTAGTATGATTCTTGGTATCGATACTTGGTAACGATACTTGATATCGATACTTGAAATAGAAACTTGGTATTGTTACTCGATATCAAAACTTGGTATCGATACTTGGTATCGAAACTTGGTATCGATACCTGGAATCGATACAAGGATTTGACACTTGCTATCGATAGTTAGTATCGATACTTGGTAACGATACTTAGTACCTGGTATCGATACTTGGTATCGAAACTTGGTATCGATACTTGGTATCGAAACTTGGTATCGATACTTGGTATCGAAACTTGGTATCGATACTTGGTATCGATACTTGGTTTCGATCCTTGGTATCGATACTTGGAATTAATACTTAGTATTAATAATTGGTATTGATAATTGGTATTGATACTTGGTTTCGAAACTTGGTATCAAAACTTGGTATCGATACTTGGAATAGATACTTGGTTCCAAAACTTATTTCGAATCTTGGTATCGTTACTTAGAATTATAGTTGGTATCGATACTGGGTAACTAGACTTGTTATCGATACATGAAATTGAAACTTGGTATCGATTCTGGGTATCGAGACTTGGTTTCGAAACTTGGTATCGATATTTGGATTCGACACTTGGTATCGATAGTTAGGATCGATACTTGCCATCGATACTTGGGAACGATACTTAGTACATGGTATCGATACTTGTTATCGAAACTTGATATCGATAATTGGTTCCATAACAAATTTCGAATCTTGGTATCGTTATTTGGTATAATAGTTGGTATCGATGCTTGGTATCGATCCTTGGTATCGATACTTGGTATCGATCCTTGGTATCGATACTTGGTATTAATACTTGGTATTAATAATTGGTATTGATAATTGGTATTGATACTTGGTATCGAAACTTGGTATCGATACTTGGATCGAATCTTGGTATCGATACTTGGTATCGATAGTTGGTATCGATCCTTGGTATCGATCCTTGGTATCGATACTTGGTATTAATACGTGGTATTAATAATTGGTATTGATAATTGGTATTGATACTTGGTATCGAAACTTGGTATTGATACTTGGTATCGAAACTTGGTATCGATATTTGGATTCGACACTTGGTATCGATACTTTGTATCGATACTTGGTTTCGATACTTGGTATCAATCCTTGGTATCGATACTTGGTATCGAAACTTGGTACCGATACTTGGTATCGATACTTGGGTTCGATCCTTGGAATCGATACTTGGTATAAATACTTAGTATTAATAATTGGTATTGATAATTGTTATCGATACTTGGCTTCGAAACTTGGTATTGATACTCGGCTTAAAACTTGGTATCGATGCTTGGAATCGATACTTGGAATCGATACTTGGTTCCAAAACCTATTTCGAATCTTGGTATCGTTACTTAGTATTATAGTTGGTATCGATACTTGGTATCGATCCTTGGTATCGATATTTGGTATCGATGCTTGGTATCGATACTTGGTATCGATCCTTGGTATCGATCCTTGGTATCGATACTTGGTTCTAAAACTTATTTTGAATCTTGGTATCGTTACTTAGTATTATAGTTGGAATCGATACTTGGTAACGATACTTGGTATCGATACATGAAATCCAAACTTGGTATCGATCCTTGGTATCGCGACTTGGTATCGATACTTGGTATCTATCCGTGGTATCGATACTTGGTATCGATCCTTGGTATCGATACTTGGTATTAATACGTGGTATTAATAATTGGTATTGATAATTGGTATCGATACTTGGTTTCGAAACTTGGTATTGATACTTTGTATCAAAACTTGGTATCGATATTTGGATTCGACACTTGGTATCGAAACTTGGTATCGATACTTGGTATCGAAACTTGGTACCGATACTTGGTATCGATACTTGGGTTCGATCCTTGGAATCGATACTTGGTATAAATACTTAGTATTAATAATTGGTATTGATAATTGGTATCGATACTTGGCTTCGAAACTTGGTATTGATACTCGGCTTAAAACTTGGTATCGATACTTGGAATCGATACGTGGTTCCAAAATTTATTTGGAATCTTGGTATCGTTACTTAGTATTATAGTTGGTATCGATACTTGGTATCGATCCTTGGTATCGATATTTGGTATCGATGCTTGGTATCGATACTTGGTATCGATCCTTGGTATCGATCCTTTGTATCGATACTTGGTTCTAAAACTTATTTTGAATCTTGGTATCGTTACTTAGTATTATAGTTGGAATCGATACTTGGTAACGATACTTGGTATCGATTCATGAAATCCAAACTTGGTATCGATCCTTGGTATCGCGACTTGGTATCGATACTTGGTATCTATCCTTGGTATCGATACTTGGTATCGATCCTTGGTATCGATACTTGGTATTAATACGTGGTATTAATAATTGGTATTGATAATTGGTATCGATACTTGGTTTCGAAACTTGGTACTGATACTTTGTATCAAAACTTGGTATCGATATTTGGATTCGACACTTGGTATCGATACTTGGTATCGAAACTTGGTATCGATACTTGGTATCGATACTTGGTATCGATACTTGGTATCGATACTTGGTTTAGATCCTTGGTATCGATACTTGGTATTAATACTTAGTATTAATAATTGTTATTGATAATTGGTATCGATACTTGGTTTCGTAACTTGGTATTGATACTCGGTAGCAAAACTTGGTATCGATACTTTGAATCGATACATGGTTCCAGAACTTATTTCGAATCTTGGTATCGTTACTTAGTATTATAGTTGGTATCGATACTTGGTATCGAGACATGGTATCGATACTTGGTATCTATCCTTGGTATCGATACTTGGTATCGATCCTTGGTATCGATACTTGGTATTAATACGTGGAATTAATAATTGGTATTGATAATTGGGATCGATAATTGGTTTCGAAACTTGGTATTGATACTTGGTATCGAAACTTGGTATCGAAATTTGGATTCGACACTTGGTATCGATACTTTGTATCGATACATGGTATCGATACTTGGGATCGATCCTTGGAATCGATACTTGGTATAAATACTTAGTATTAATAATTGGTATTGATAATTGGTATCGATACTTGGCTTCGAAACTTGGTATTGATACTCGGCTTAAAACTTGGTATCGATACTTGGAATCGATACGTGGTTCCAAAATTTATTTGGAATCTTGGTATCGTTACTTAGTATTATAGTTGGTATCGATACTTGGTATCGATCCTTCGTATCGATCCTTTGTATCGATACTTGGTTCTAAAACTTATTTTGAATCTTGGTATCGTTACTTAGTATTATAGTTGGAATCGATACTTGGTAACGATACTTGGTATCGATTCATGAAATCCAAACTTGGTATCGATCCTTGGTATCGCGACTTGGTATCGATACTTGGTATCTATCCTTGGTATCGATACTTGGTATCGATCCTTGGTATCGATACTTGGTATTAATACGTGGTATTAATAATTGGTATTGATAATTGGTATCGATACTTGGTTTCGAAACTTGGTACTGATACTTTGTATCAAAACTTGGTATCGATATTTGGATTCGACACTTGGTATCGATACTTGGTATCGAAACTTGGTATCGATACTTGGTATCGATACTTGGTATCGATACTTGGTATCGATACTTGGTTTCGATCCTTGGTATCGATACTTGGTATTAATACTTAGTATTAATAATTGTTATTGATAATTGGTATCGATACTTGGTTTCGTAACTTGGTATTGATACTCGGTAGCAAAACTTGGTATCGATACTTTGAATCGATACATGGTTCCAGAACTTATTTCGAATCTTGGTATCGTTACTTAGTATTATAGTTGGTATCGATACTTGGTATCGATCCTTGGTAACGATACTTGGTATCGATTCATGAAATCCAAACTTGGTATCGATCCTTGGTATCGCGACTTGGTATCGATACTTGGTATCTATCCTTGGTATCGATACTTGGTATCGATCCTTGGTATCGATACTTGGTATTAATACGTGGTATTAATAATTGGTATTGATAATTGGTATCGATACTTGGTTTCGAAACTTGGTACTGATACTTTGTATCAAAACTTGGTATCGATATTTGGATTCGACACTTGGTATCGATACTTGGTATCAAAACTTGGTATCGATACTTAGTATCGATACTTGGTATCGATACTTGGTATCGATACTTGGTTTCGATCCTTGGTATCGATACTTGGTATTAATACTTAGTATTAATAATTGTTATTGATAATTGGTATCGATACTTGGTTTCGTAACTTGGTATTGATACTCGGTGGCAAAACTCGGTATCGATACTTTGAATCGATACATGGTTCCAAAACTTATTTCGAATCTTGGTATAGTTACTTAGTATTATAGTTGGTATCGATACTTGGTATCGATCCTTGGTATCGATATTTGGTATCGATGCTTGGGATCGATACTTGGTATCGATCCTTGGTATCGAGACATGGTATCGATACTTGGTATCTATCCTTGGTATCGATACTTGGTATTAATACGTGGTATTAATAATTGGTATTGATAATTGGGATCGATAATTGGTTTCGAAACTTGGTATTGATACTTGGTATCGAAACTTGGTATCGATATTTGGATTCGACACTTGGTATCGATACTTTGTATCGACACTTGGTTTCGATACTTGGTATCAATCTTTGGTATCGATACTTGGTTCTAAAACTTATTTCGAATCTTGGTATCGTTACTTAGTATTATAGTTGGAATCGATACTTGGTAACGATACTTGGTATCGATACATGAACTCCAAACTTGGTATCGATCCTTGGTATCGAGACTTGGTATCGATACTTGGTATCTATCCTTGGTATCGATACTTGGTATCGATCCTTGGTATCGATACTTGGTATTAATACGTGGTATTAATAATCGGTATTGATAATTGGTATCGATACTTGGTTTCGAAACTTGGTATTGATACTTTGTATCAAAACTTGGTATCGATATTTGGATTCGACACTTGGTATCGATACTTGCCATCGATACTTGGTAACGATACTTAGTACATGGTATCGATACTTGTTATCGAAACTTGGTATCGATAATTGGTTCTAAAACTAATTTCGAATCTTGGTATCGTTATTTGGTATAATAGTTGGTATCGATACTTGGTATCGATCCTTGGTATCGATACTTTGTATCGATATTTGGTATCGATACTTGGCATCGATCCTTTGTATCGTTACTTGGTATTAATACTTGGTAATAATAATTGGTATTGATAATTGGTAACGATACTTGGTTTCGATACTTGGTATCGATCCTTGGTATCGAGACTTGGTATCGATACTTGGTATCGATCCTTGGTATCGATACTTGGTTCTAAAACTTATTACGAATCTTGGTATCGTTACTTAGTATTATAGTTGGAATCGATACTTGGTAACGATACTTGTTATCGATACATGAACTCCAAACATGGTATCGATTCTTGGTATCGAGACTTGGTATCGATACTTGGTATCTATCCTTGGAATCGATACTTGGTATCGATCCTTGGTATCGATACTTGGTATTAATACTTGGTATTAATAATTGGTATTGATAATTGGTATTGATACTTGGTATCGAAACTTGGTATCGATACTTGGAGCGAATCTTGGTATCGATACTTGGTATCGATACTTGGGATCGATACTTGGTATCGATACTTATTATCTATACTTGATATCTAAACTTTTTATCGATATTTGGTAGCGATACTTTGTATTGAAACTTGGTGTCAATACTTGGTATCGTTAATAGGTATCGAAACTGGGTATCGATACTTGGTATCGATAGTTGGCATTGATACTTATTAATGATACTTGGTATCGATACTTTGTATCTATCCTTGGTATCGATACTTGGTATCGATCCTTGGTATCGATACTTGGTATTAATACTTGGTATTAATAATTGGTATTGATAATTGGTATCGATACTTGGTTTCGAAACTTGGTATAGATACTTTGTATCAAATCTTGGTATCGATATTTGGATTCGACACTTGGTATCGATACTTGGTATCGATACTTGGTAACGATACTTAGTACCTGGTATCGATACTTGGTATCGAAACTTGGTATCGATACTTGGTATCGAAACTTGGTATCGATACTTGGTATCGAAACTTGGTATCGATACTTGGTATCGATACTTGGTTTCGATCCTTGGTATCGATACTTGGAATTAATACTTAGTATTAATAATTGGTATTGATAATTGGTATTGATACTTGGTTTCGAAACTTGGTATCAAAACTTGGTATCGATACTTGGAATAGATACTTGGTTCCAAAACTTATTTCGAATCTTGGTATCGTTACTTAGAATTATAGTTGGTATCGATACTGGGTAACTAGACTTGTTATCGATACATGAAATTGAAACTTGGTATCGATTCTGGGTATCGAGACTTGGTTTCGAAACTTGGTATCGATATTTGGATTCGACACTTGGTATCGATAGTTAGGATCGATACTTGCCATCGATACTTGGGAACGATACTTAGTACATGGTATCGATACTTGTTATCGAAACTTGATATCGATAATTGGTTCCATAACAAATTTCGAATCTTGGTATCGTTATTTGGTATAATAGTTGGTATCGATGCTTGGTATCGATCCTTGGTATCGATACTTGGTATCGATCCTTGGTATCGATACTTGGTATTAATACTTGGTTTTAATAATTGGTATTGATAATTGGTATTGATACTTGGTATCGAAACTTGGTATCGATACTTGGATCGAATCTTGGTATCGATACTTGGTATCGATAGTTGGTATCGATCCTTGGTATCGATCCTTGGTATCGATACTTGGTATTAATACGTGGTATTAATAATTGGTATTGATAATTGGTATTGATACTTGGTATCGAAACTTGGTATCGATACTTGGTGTCGATCCTTGGTATCGATACTTGGTATCGATCTTTTGTATCGTTACTTGGTATTAATACTTGGTATTAATAATTGGTATTGATAATTGGTATTGATACTTGGTATCGAAACTTGGTATCGATACTTGGATCGAATCTTGGTATCGATACTTGGTATCGATAGTTGGTATCGATCCTTGTTATCGAGACTTGGTATCGATACTTGGTATCTATCCTTGGTATCGATACTTGGTATCGATCCTTGGTATCGATACTTGGTGTCGATCCTTGGTATCGATACTTGGTATCGATCTTTTGTATCGTTACTTGGTATTAATACTTGGTATTAATAATTGGTATTGATAATTGGTATTGATACTTGGTATCGAAACTTGGTATCGATTCCTAGATCGAATCTTGGTATCGATACTTGGTATCGATAGTTGGTATCGATACTTGGTATCGATACTTGGGATCAATACTTGGTATCGATACTTGGTATCTATACTTGGTATCTTAACTTGGTATCGATACTTGGTAGCGATACTTTGTTTTGAAACTTGGTGTCAATACTTGGTATCGTTAATAGGTATCGAAACTTGGTATCGAAACTTGGTATCGATACTTGGTATCGATAATTGGCATTGATACTTGGTAATGATATTTGGTATCGATACTTTGTATCTATACTTGGTATCGTAACTTAGTATTATACCTGGTATCGATACTTGTATCGATATCAAGCGATACATGAAATAGAAACTTGGTATCATACTTGGTATGGATACTTGGTATCGAATCTTGGTACCGATACTTGGTACCGAAACTTGGTATTGTTACTCAGTATGATTCTTGGTATCGATACTTGGTAACGATACTTGATATCGGTACTTGAAACAGAAACTTGGTATTGTTACTCGGTATCGAAACTTGGTATCGATACTTGGTATCGAAACTTGGTATCGATACCTGGAATTGATACAAGGATTCGACACTTGGTATCGAAACTTGGTATCGATACTTGGTATCGAAACTTGGTACCGATACTTGGTATCGATACTTGGGTTCGATACTTGGAATCGATACTTGGTATAAATACTTAGTATTGGTTAGTGGTATTGAGAATTGGTATCGATACTTGGTTTCGAAACTTGGTATTGATACTCGGTATCAAAACTTGGTATCGATACTTGGAATCGATCCTTGGTTCCAAAACTTATTTCGAATCTTGGTATCGTTACTTAGTATTATAGTTGTTATCGATACTTGGTATCGATCCTTGGTATCGATACTTAATATCGATCCTTGGTATCGATACTTGGTTCCAAAACTTATTTCGAATCTTGGTATCGTTACTTAGTATTATAGTTGGAATCGATACTTGGTAACGATACTTGGTATCGATACATGAAATCCAAACTTGGTATCGATCCTTGGTATCGCGACTTGGTATCGATACTTGGTATCTATCCTTGGTATCGATACTTGGTATCAATCCTTGGTATCGATACTTGGTATTAATACGTGGTATTAATAATTGGTATTGATAATTGGTATCGATACTTGGTTTCGAAACTTGGTATAGATACTTTGTATCAAATCTTGGTATCGATATTTGATTCGACACTTGGTATCGATACTTGGTATCGATACTTGGTAACGATACTTAGTACCTGGTATCGATACTTGGTATCGAAACTTGGTATCGATACTTGGTATCGATACTTGGTATCGATACTTGGTATCGATACTTGGTTTCGATCCTTGGTATCGATACTTGGTATTAATACTTAGTATTAATAATTGTTATTGATAATTGGTATCGATACTTAGTTTCGTAACTTGGTATTGATACTCGGTAGCAAAACTTGGTATCGATACTTGGAATCGATACATGGTTCCAAGACTTAATTCGAATCTTGGTATCGTTACTTAGTATTATAGTTGGTATCGATACTTGGTATCGATCCTTGGTATCGAGACATGGTATCGATACTTGGTATCTATCCTTGGTATCGATACTTGGTATCGATCCTTGGTATCGATACTTGTTATCGAGACTTGGTATCAATACTTGGTATCTATCCTTGGTATCGATACTTGGTATCGATCCTTGGTATCGATACTTGGTGTCGATCCTTGGTATCGATACTTGGTATCGATCTTTTGTATCGTTACTTGGTATTAATACTTGGTATTAATAATTGGTATTGATAATTGGTATTGATACTTGGTATCGATACTTGGATCGAATCTTGGTATCGATACTTGGTATCGATAGTTGGTATCGATCCTTGGTATCGAGATTTGGATACTTGGTTCTAAAACTTATTTCGAATCTTTTTATCGTTACTTAGTATTATAGTTGGAATCGATACTTGGTAACGATACTTGGTATCGATTCATGAACTCCAAGCTTGGTATCGATCCTTGGTATCGAGACTTGGTATCGATACTTGGTATCTATCCTTGGTATCGATACTTGGTATCGATCCTTGGTATCGATACTTGGTATTAATACTTGGTATTAATAATTGGTATTGATAATTGGTATTGATACTTGGTATCGAAACTTGGTATCGATACTTGGATCGAATCTTGGTATCGATACTTGGTATCGATAGTTGGTATCGATCCTTGGTATCGAGATTTGGATACTTGGTTCTAAAACTTATTTCGAATCTTTTTATCGTTACTTAGTATTATAGTTGGAATCGATACTTGGTAACGATACTTGGTATCGATACATGAACTCCAAACTTGGTATCGAGACTTGGTATCGATACTTGGTATCTATCATTGGTATCGATACTTGGAATCGATCATTGCTATCGATACTTGGTATTAATACTTGGTATTAATAATTGGTATTGATAATTGGTATTGATACTTGGTATCGATCCTTTGTATCGAGACTTGGTATCGATACTTGGTATCAATCCTTGGTATCGATACTTGGTGTCGACCCTTGGTATCGAGACTTGGTATCGATCTTTTGTATCGTTACTTGGTATTAATACTTGGTATTAATAATTGGTATTGATAATTGGTATTGATACTTGGTATCGAAACTTGGTATCGATACTTGGATCGAATCTTGGTATCGATACTTGGTATCGATAGTTGGTATGGATCCTCGGTATCGGGACTTGGAATCGATACTTGGTATCTATCCTTGGTATCGATCCTTGGTATCGATACTTGGTATCGATCTTTTGTATCGTTACTTGGTATTAATACTTGGTATTAATAATTAGTATTGATAATTGGTATTGATACTTGGTATCGAAACTTGGTATCGATACTTGGATCGAATCTTGGTATCGATGCTTGGTATCGATAGTTGGTATCGATACTTGGTATCGATCCTTGGTATCGATATTTAGTATCGATGCTTGGTATCGATACTTGGTATCGATCCTTGGTATCGAGACATGGTATCGATACTTGGCATCTATCCTTGGTATCGATACTTGGTATCGATCCTTGGTATCGATACTTGGTTCTAAAACTTATTTCGAATCTTTTTATCGTTACTTAGTATTATAGTTGGAATCGATACTTGGTAACGATACTTGGTATCGATACATGAACTCCAAACTTGGTATCGATCCTTGGTATCGATATTTAGTATCGATGCTTGGTATCGATACTTGGTATCGATCCTTGGTATCGAGACATGGTATCGATACTTGGCATCTATCCTTGGTATCGATACTTGGTATCGATCCTTGGTATCGATACTTGGTTCTCAAACTTATTTCGAATCTTTTTATCGTTACTTAGTATTATAGTTGGTATCGATACTGGGTATCGATCCTTGGTATCGATATTTAGTATCGATGCTTGGTATCGATACTTGGTATCGATCCTTGGTATCGAGACATGGTATCGATACTTGGCATCTATCCTTGGTATCGATACTTGGTATCGATCCTTGGTATCGATACTTGGTTCTAAAACTTATTTCGAATCTTTTTATCGTTACTTAGTATTATAGTTGGTATCGATCCTTGGTATCGAGACATGGTATCGATACTTGGCATCTATCCTTGGTATCGATACTTGGTATCGATACTTGGTATCGATCCTTGCTATCGATACTTGGTATTAATACTTGGTATTAATAATTGGTATTGATAATTGGTATTGATACTTGGTATCGATACTTGGTATCTATCCTTGGTATCGATACTTGGTATCGATCCTTGGTATCGATACTTGGTGTCGATCCTTGGTATCGAGACTTGGTATAGATCTTTTGTATCGTTACTTGGTATTAATACTTGGTATTAATAATTGGTATTGATAATTGGTATTGATTCTTGGTATCGAAACTTGGTATCGATACTTGGATCGAATCTTGGTATCGATACTTGGTATCGATAGTTGGTATCGATACTTGGTATCGAGACTTGGTATCGATACTTGGTATCTATCCTTGGAATCGAGACTTGGTATCGATACTTGGTATCTATCCTTGGTATCGATCCTTGTTATCGATACTTGGTATCGATCTTTTGTATCGTTGATAATTGGTATTGATACTTGGTATCGAAACTTGGTATCGATACTTGGAACGAATCTTGGTATCGATACTTGGTATCGATAGTTGGTATCGATACTTGGAATCGATACTTGGGATCGATACTTGGTATCGATACTTGGTATCTATACTTGGTATCTAAACTTGGTATCGATACTTGGTAGCGATACTTTGTATTGAAACTTGGTGTCAATACTTGGTATCGTTAATAGGTATCGAAACTTGGTATCGAAACTTGGTATCGATACTTGGTATCGATAATTGGCATTGATACTTGGTAATGATACTTGGTATCGATACTTTGTATCTATACTTGGTATCGTAACTTAGTATTATACCTGGTATCGATACTTGTATCGATATCAAGCGATACATGAAATAGTAACTTGGTATCATACTCGGTATGGATACTTGGTATCGAATCTTGGTACCGATACTTGGTACCGAAACTTGGTATTGTTACTCAGTATGATTCTTGGTATCGATACTTGGTAACGATACTTGATATCGATACTTGAAACAGAAACTTGGTATTGTTACTCGGTATCGAAACTTGGTATCGATATTTGGATTTGACACTTGGTATCGATAGTTAGTATCGATACTTGCCATCGATACTTGGGAACGATACTTAGTACATGGTATCGATACTTGTTATCGAAACTTGGTATCGATAATTGGTTCCATAACGAATTTCGAATCTTGGTATCGTTATTTGGTATAATAGTTGGTATCGATGCTTGGTATCGATCCTTGGTATCGATACTTGGTATCAATCCTTGGTATCGTTACTTGGTATTAATACTTGGTATTAATAATTGGTATTGATAATTGGTATCGATACTTGGTTTCGATACTTGGTATCGATACTTGGGATCGGTACTTGGTATCGATACTTGGGATCGATACTTGGTATCGATACTTGGTATCTATACTTGGTATCTAAACTTGGTATCGATACTTGGTAGCGATACTTTGTATCGAAACTTTGTATCGATACTTGGTATCGATAATTGGCATTGATACTTGGTAATGATACTTGGTATCGATACTTTGTATCAATACTTTGTATCTAAACTTGGTATCGTAACTTAGTATTATACCTGGTATCGATACTTGTATCGATATCAAGCGATACATGAAATAGAAACTTAGTATCGTTACTCGGTATGGATACTTGGTATCGAATCTTGATACCGATACTTGGTACCGAAACTTGGTATCGTTACTTAGTATGATTCTTGGTATCGATACTTGGTAACGATACTTGATATCGATACTTGAAATAGAAATTTGGTATTGATACTCGGTATCAAAACTTGGTATCGATACTTGGAATAGATACCTGGTTCCAAAACTTATTTCGAATCTTGGCATCGTTACTTAGAATTATAGTTGGTATCGATTCTTGGTATCGAGACTTGGTATCGATGCTTGGTATCGATACTTTGTATCGATCCTTGGTATCGATACTTGGTATTAATACTCGGTATTAATAATTGGTATTGATAATTGGTATCGATACTTGGTTTCGAAACTTGGAATTGATACTTGGTATCGAAACTTGGTATCGATACTTGGATTCGACACTTGGTAGCGATAGTTAGTATCGATACTTGCTATCGATACTTGGTATCGATATTTGGTATCGATACTTGGTATCGATCCTTGGTATCGATACTTGGTTCTAAATCTTATTTCGAATCTTGGTATCGTTACTTAGTATTATAGTTGGAATCGATACTTGGTAACGATACTTGGTATCGATACATGAAATCCAAACTTGGTATCGATCCTTGGTATCGAGACTTGGTATCGATACTTGGTATCTATCCTTGGTATCAATACTTGGTATCGATCCTTGGTATCGTTACTTGGTATTAATACTTGGTATTAATAATTGGTATCGAAACTTGGTATCGATATTTGGATTCGACACTTGGTATCGATAGTTAGTATCGATACTTGCCATCGATACTTGGTAACGATACTTAGTACATGGTATCGATACTTGGTATCGAAACTTGGTACTGACACTTGGTATCGAAACTTGGTATCGATACTTGGTATCGAAACTTGGTACCGATACTTGGTATCGATACTTGGGTTCGATCCTTGGAATCGATACTTGGTATAAATACTTAGTATTAATAATTGGTATTGATAATTGGTATCGATACTTGGCTTCGAAACTTGGTATTGATACTCGGCTTAAAACTGGT